>NC_090648.1:117543617-117693617 GCF_040937935.1 Hyperolius riggenbachi | reverse complement strand
TGTAACATAGCCATGGAAAGGTTTTGGTATTTCCTGTAGTGGGTTCGTATTTCTGGAACACCTAGGTGGCAAGCAGAGAGAGGCCAGGAGCCTAATGGTGCAGTATCATTATGCACCATTAGGCACCTTAAATGGGGTAAGTTGTAAGCATAAGGGTACACTCACAGATCCCTGCAACCACTGTATAGGCTTATGGGGAATAAATCGTCCCTGCTCGGCTTTCCACATCTTGCTGGATACTGGCTCTCCAGGTCCTGCCAGATGTTGAATGGTCACTCTCCTGAATGCAGTTTTGGGTAAAACTGTTACCTCTAAGGGAGGAGCGATAGGAAATTGTGGGGGTGGAGTCGCGTTCAGTGTTTGAAAAGTAATTACTATAGGTAAAAACCTCCTTATGATGGGGTGTATTCAGTAATGTTGGTAAAACTGCTATGCTCAGTGACCGCACAGTAATTCTACTGGTACTTCAGACAAGTAGAGCCCATTGCACAATTAGCCTCACCCACATAGCCTAAGTAACACATACAATACCACGGTACCAAGAGCTACTCTAGTACTGCCTAAATTGCCATGCATACCAAGATGGAAGAAACAAAAAGTAATTTATATCATCATTATTTCCCACTGCTGTAGATATGACACACGCTTTGCACTGCTTTTCAGAATACAAGAAATCTGATATTACTACCCAGCTCAGCTTATCCATATGATCTGCAACCCCTGCAATCTGCTTCCAGGAAACATACAACGGAAGGCAAACTATGGCTGCCGCCCTCCAAGAGCAAATGTGTAATATTGTCAGCAGCAACCAAATAAGAATATACAGTGCAGGTAACACACACCTCATAAGTCATGATTATGAGCCTATTGAAATGCCTTAATTGTATTGTGCATTTTCCACTATGTTGCACTTTCGTTTTCCATTGCTTTTTACAGAATATGTCACCAATTATATCACTCCTGTCCTTGTCCCACACAGGTCACAATCTATTGTTCCATACTGAAAGCCAGTTTGGGAAAACCAGTTAAATCACCATTTTTTTTTAAAGTTTAAAATATTATCCCAGTGGTAGTGCAACCAAACATGCAAACCCCATGCAGAGAGTTTCCTGGTCTAGAATTGGGCCTGTGGTTTAGCTGCAAGGTGGGAGTGAGCAGATCACTGATCAGGGTTCTCCCTCCTATGTAAAGTCATTCTCTGTAAACACAACCATGGCTGCAGTTACATTCAGAGTGGTGGTGGTAGGTACTTACACCATATTTCTTCTCACTAAAGTTGGCATAGAAGAGTTGATTGATCTATAGGGCATGGTAGAGTGTAACTTAAAGGACAACTGTAATGAGAACTATATGGAGGCTGCCATATTTATTTGCTTTTAAACAATACCAGTTTCATGGCTGTCCTGCTGGTCTATTTGTCTGCAGTCATGTCTGAATTAGACCAGAAACAAGCAGACAGATAATCTTGTCAGATCTGTCAATAATGTCAGAAACACCTGACCTACTCCATGCTTGTTCAGGGTCTGTGGCTAAAAGCATTAGAGGCAGAAGATCAGCAGGGTAGCCATGTAACTGTTACTGCTGAAATGGAAGTAAATATGGCAGCCTCCATATACCTTTCACTACGATTGTCTTTTAAAGGGGAGCTGTAGTGAGAGGTTTATGGAGGCTGCCATATTTGTTTCCATTTAGGCTTCTTGCACACCAAGACGTTGCATTAGGTGCCACGTTAAGGTCGCATAACGTGCACCTAACACAACGTATGGTGCTGCAAGAGCCGACGGTAGAGTGAGCCGCGTTAGGCGGCTCGAGTCCTATAATGTCTCCCAGAGTGGCGCTGATTGGCCAGCGGGACCACGTGATGCGGAGCGAGACACTCTGCATCACGTGGTCCCGCCGGCCAATCAGCGCCCACCAGTGCAGTGAATATTAAGTAGCCATGTGCGCGGCTACTGTAGCTGGCTCTCCCCGCCTCCTCTCCACCCCCCACTGCGCATGTGCAAACAGTCTAACGCGGCTATAGCCGCTCCAACCCCGTAGCATGCTGCACTTTGCACAGAACGTGCAGCGTTACATGTAACGCAACGTGGGCTGTGTGAACAGCCCACTTGTGTTACATTGCTGTGCGTTGGGGGAGCGTTACAGGCGCACGTAACGTCTTGGTGTGTAAGCAGCCTTAAGCAATACCAGTTGTCTGGCTATCCTGCTAATCCTCTGCCTCTAATACTTTCAGCCATAGGCCCTGAACAAGCATACTGCAGATCAGGTGTTTCTGACAATTTTGACAGATCTGACAAGACTAGCTGAATGCTTGTTTCTGGTGTGATTCAGACACTTCTTCAACCAAATAGACCAGCAGGGCTGCCAGGCAACTGGTATTGCTTAAAAGTAAATAAATATGGCTGCCTCCATATACCTCTCACTACAGTTCTCCTTTTAAGTAGGTCAGGCCTCCCAGCAAGGTTTGCAGCCCCCCCCCCCCCCCCCCATCCAAAATGTGAACTAATTAAAAAAAAATTGCCTTTTGTACACTGACCCTCAACTCCAACCTCCACATACACACACCATGTATGCAGCTCCCAAACTCTCCTGTCCCTCAAAGGGGGCCCGGTCCTGGGGTGCGGACTGCAGAGCTGCACACTTTGTCTCAGTAGTGGGAGATTCACTTCTCTCCAGTGTATCTGCGCTGTGGTGCAGCCCATCACCTTGTGCCTCCTGACACAAGGCATTGGGAGCGCAGGGTGATACAAAGAGGAGGGGGAAGGACCTGTCCCGCCCCCAAGATGCAGTAATGTATGAAGCTCTGCTGCCACTACTCTGCAACCCAAGACTGGGCCCCTTTAGCTCCTGGGCCCCCCATGGCGGGAGCTATTGTTACACCATTGTACTGGAGCATAGAGGCAAAGTGCCCAAGTGGAGACATTTGTTCACACTATTAAAGCTCATCAAAAATGTGCTTCAACCTGAGGTGAAAGGCGGCATATGAAAGCTGCCATATTTATTGCCTTTTAACCTTCTGCCGCCCGCGTCACGCCAGTAGGCGTGGCCGCGGCGGCAGCCTCAGGACCTCCTAACGCCAATTGGCGTAAAGTCCTGGGGCTCTGTTTAGCATGAGATCGCGCGCATGGTGCGCGCGCATCTCATGCTCGGAGGGCGAGCTCTGCCCCGCCTTCAGTCTCCGAGCGGCTATTGATCACGCCGTCTATTTACTAGGTGCAGCGCTGCGATGAGAAGCAGCGCTGCACCGGGGACAGCCGTGTGACACGGCTGTCCCCATGGGGGACAAGAGAGCGATCGGCTCTCATAGGCAGAAGCCTACGACAGCCGATCGCCATAATTGGCTGGCTGTGGGGAGGGAGGGAGCGAGGGAGGGAAGGGATTTAAAGAAACAGGGGTTTTGAAGAAAAAAAACCTAACAATAATATTTATTTAAAAAAAAATAAACATGGGGGGAGCGATCAGACCCCACCAACAGAGAGCTCTGTTGGTGGGGAGAAAAGGGGGGGGGGGGATCACTTGTGTGCTGAGTTGTGCGGCCCTGCAGCTTGGCCTTAAAGCTGCAGTGGCCAATTTAGCTAAAAATTGCCTGGTCATTAGGGGGGTTTAGCCCTGCAGTCCTCAAGTGGTTAAACAATACCCGTTGCCTGGCAATCCTCCTGATTCTGTGTGTCTAATACTTTTTAGCCATAGACCCTGAACAAGCATGCAGCAGATCAACAGTCATATGCTTGTTCCCGGGTTTTGACTCAGACACTACTTATGCCAGAAGATCAACAAGGCTGCCAGGTAACTAGCATTGTTTACAAGGAAATCAATATGGCAACCTCCATATCCCTCTCACCTTGGGTTCCCTTTAAATTAAAAGTGGTTAGCGAAGCATACATTCACGTGCTTACTGCATTGCTGCTGAAGTTGTACAGCATTTTACAAAAACTATTTAGACAGTGAAAATGTGTAAAGCGTTATTATGGCCCACAGCAGCATGACATAAGTGCCAATGCAAAATGCTATATTTCTGTGAAAGGAGATAAAAAATTGCTTATTCTACAAATGTATTCTAAAATGGCCCAGACACATTTGTTACCCCTGGAAAAGATCATAAATAATTAGATTAGAGGGATTTTAAACCAGCCGTTTTCTTTATCACAGTATCACACATGTCTCCAATCTTTCAATCAGTCATCCAGTCTATTTAAATCGAGGAAAGTAGTCACTTTGCTATTTAGTATCGTCATGTGTCCCCACTGACCATGAACCAGAGACAGTAAAGGTTGGAGCTGTCTCAGTAGATCAGAAAATAATTTATAAATAAGCATTTTAAAGGAAAACCCTAAAAGATCATCTCTAACTAGCTTGGTGTTCCTGTGACAACAGTTGCAAATACTATTAGGAGGTTTCAAATGCATTGAAATTGAGCTGGCCTCTTCACATTTGGCTGCAAGAAGTAAATAGACCCACAGGTAAGCAGAAGTAAAGCAAGACTAGTGGTCAAAAAGCCAAGGACAGCTTACAAAGAGATGCAAGCTAAACTCCAGGGTTATGGTCCATCAGTGTCTGATCGCTTTCTGAAGGACATTGGGCTCAGTGGGAAAAGACCCTGGAGGACTCCACAGCTGATATACAAACATAAAAAAGCCAGATTGAATTTTGTCTAAATGTACGGTATGTTGACAATCCGCAATCCTTTTCGAATTGTGTAATTTGAATAGACAAAACAAAACTGAGGCATTTTTGCAAGTGACATCAGTGGTATTTCCACAGGAGAATAAAATAACCAATCAAAGAAAAAAACACCATACCTACTGTGAAGCATGGAGGAGGTTTCATTATTTGCAATTGAGTCTGTATTTGAATTTGAGTCTGTGCAGGGAACAATGAAATCTCAAGCTTCTTAAGACATTCAGGAGTAAAATGTATTGCCCAATGTCACAAAGCGCTGTCTCCGACAACAGGATAATGACCAGCCCACTCCAGCCCGATTGCTTCCTCGCCACCATCTGCCTCTGCTAATTGCCCTGGAAAGTCATCCAGTGTGGGGCATACTGCGGCCCATCACACTTCTGTGTCTGGGAGCGCACTGTGCCTGTGCAGTAGTACTGCAAAAGCCTAGAACGCTCCAAGCCTTAGGAGCATTACTGGGGCGTGCGCACAGCTGGACTGCGCCGACTTGCCCTGACTGGACGATTTACTGGGGCCAGTTGTGGAGGCTGCAGCAGAGGCGTCCCAGCCATCAGGCAAGGATAAACGGTGGCCTAGAGCGCCGGGTGGGGGAGGGGCGCCGCCGCAGGGAGAAGCAGGCTCATACTGGTCCAGAGGGAGCTCAGGGATTTCCCAGTGGGCCTTTCAACAACTATGTGATGTCACGTGGTGGTGGCCCTCTTCTCTCTGCGCTCCTCCGTCCAGGGGAAAACATACAGCGGCATGGAGGCCCTTCTACAACAATCTGCGGGTCACATCATACATTGCAGGCACAGCACAGCTCTGTGCTACTTCCTGCTTTGTGGCCTCCTCCCCCGGTCTTCCTGCTGCAGAGCGGCAAGTTTGGATGAGAGTGAGACATAGCCAGCCTTTCATCCTACAATACATTGCACAGCAGGTGGGAGATAGATCGGAGTGCTGCAGCTGGAAGCTGGGAGAGGTGACAGCCGAGCAGAGCGCTGTATGGTGAGCTGGAAGATTACAATTAGATTGTAGTCTGGCTGACTTTGATTCTTATCTCTGCCTCTGCTGTGTCCCCCTGACCCCCTCCCCCTCTTTTCCCAGTGACAGCGTTTGCATGTCTCAGCCAAACGGGAGAGGACTAGAGCACTGCACTAGTGAGCCATTATTCATCTCCCCCCAAGCTCTCTTCTACCTTTTTATCTTCCCTTCTTTCTAATGTTCCCTTTCTGTCTTTCCCACATATATCTCTCTCCCCATTCACATGCCTCTCTCCCTCGCTCTCTTCCACACAGTCCCTATTACTGTTATTATTAAGATGCCCTTACATGGGCAGATTCGACCAAGCGACAGATCTCTGATTGGGAGAGATCTGCCAGCTGCCCATATACCACAGGCAATTCTTGATCGATTTCAGCCTGAAATCTCTCAGGAATCAGCTTTGTAACCCCGTTCCTCCGATGTCGCCCCCCGCCACCCCTTCTCCCTGTGGCCCATGCAGTATATTTTACCTGTCGGTGTCTGTCGCTGGCTCTGTATCCGCACTGCCTTTTAAACACATACCCCATGTGGTTGCCGACATATACGTGGGCACGTGTGTGACGTCACCCATGCACCCATGTGGGACGCGTATATGAGGATGGAGCCCGAAGCCAGCAACGGACACCGACAGGTAAAGTATACTACACAGTGCCGCGGGGGAGGGAGGGCACATTTTACTTTGGAGGACAGCTTGGGGTTTCTTCCCTCATCCTGATATTGTACGCTGGTACTAACGTGCACCTGATTGAGCATGCCAGCCCAACACCTTGCAGCACGTCTGATCGCTAGATGTGGTGAACTGGCCGTGGCATCTAATAGATGCCGCGCCAGTTCATCCCCGCAGCTCACTGCTCCAGCCTGCATAGTCTTTCAGCAGGCAGAGCAGGGCTACGGGAAGATGGCGTCCGAAGCCCTGTACTGGAGACTATTTGTGTCCAGTACAGGACTTTGGGCTCCAGCTTCCTGTAGCCCTGCTCTGCCTGCCGGAAGACTATGCAGGCTGGGACCTTCGGAGGCTGTCTGCGCTGCTGCAGGAAGATCGTCGGGGGAGCTGCGCCCAGGGAGAGGAGTCTTCTGCAGGTGAGTAAATGCTTTTCTTTTTACAGGTAATTATACATTTTTAGTGAAACGCTGGCCACATTAAGATTATTTTCTGGTGAACGCTGGCCACATTAAGATTATTTTCTGGTGAACGCTGGCCACATTAAGATTATTTTCTGGTGAACGCTGGCCACATTACGATTATTTTCTGGTGAATGCTAGCCACATTACGATTATTTTCTGGTGAACACTGGCCACATTACGATTATTTTCTGGTGAACGCTGGCCACATTACGATTATTTTCTGGTGAACACTGGCCACATTACGATTACTTTCTGGTGAATGCTGGCCACATTACGTTTATTTTCTGGTGAATGCTGGCCACATACGATTATTTCCTGGTGAACGCTGACCAGATTATGATTATTTTCTGGTGAACGCTGGCCACATTACGATTATTTTCTGGTGAACACTGGCCACATTACGATTATTTTCTGGTGAACACTGGCCACATTACGATTACTTTCTGGTGAATGCTGGCCACATTACGTTTATTTTCTGGTGAATGCTGGCCACATACGATTATTTCCTGGTGAACGCTGAACAGATTATGATTATTTTCTGGTGAACGCTGGCCACATTACGATGATTTTCTGGTGAACGCTGCCCACATTACGATTATTTTATGGTGAATCATTGCTGCGTTATGGTTATTTTCTAGTGAAAGATTGGCGCATTATGATTATCTTATGGTAAAACATTGCTGCGTTATGATTATTTTCATCAGGGGGCACCACACGTGGGGGGGCACCACAGGTTTTCTCGCCTGGAGTGACAAAATGGCTAGAGACACCCCTGGGCTGCAGGCAGCAGAAGACTGCAGCAAGGGAGCAGTCAGGCTGGAGGCAGCTGGAGGAAGCCCCAGATATTTATAAATTCTTTATTTCGCTCATCTTAGGTACACTTTAAAGCAAACCTATGACCAGGAGTAAATAAGTGGTGGAAATCCTCTGGATGGTCCAGAAGATTCCCAGATCCACTTCAAGGCCATCGCTCCTCCACAGGTCCCTCTTCTGCTTGTTTCTGCTCTCCCATCCATTTACGAGCACATCCATGCTAGACATACACAAATAAGGTCCACGTATGCCTAGTAGTACGAAGTGCTCATGCGTAAAGGAAAAATGTCATGTATGTGTACTGGCATTATTGATTGTATCTCCTTTTTAGAAACTAGTATGTCATCCTCAGAATGCATAGTATGATAAACTTATTATTATGTGCCTATACTGATAATAAACTGCAGTCTGTTGATCCCAGTTATTGCTTTGCAAGTACTACCCTTTGTCACTCTGGTTGTCCTTCAGTACTGAGATAGGTCTCAGTGCAGATGTGATCAGTACTTACGCTACCTAAAAACTGAATAGGGGAGTATAGGCTAACGAGGAGCCATTTTTTTGGGTCCATCTGAAAATGGCGCCTGCGAATAATGGCACACGGTGTTGCCACTAATCTGTTTGACGCTTATCGCTATTTAACGTTAAGACCTTATTGTTATTTAGCGTTAACACACAGAACCCTCTCTGTACCTATCCCTAACCCTAAGACCCCCCCCTGGTGGTGCCTAACTCTAACCACCCCCTGGTGGTGCCTAACCCTAACCACCCCCCTGGTGGTGCCTAACCCTAACCACCCCCCTGGTGGTGTCTAACCCTAACCACCCCCTGGTGGTGCCTGACCCTAAGACCCCCCTGGTGGTACCTAACCCTAAGACCCCCCTGGTGGTGCCTAACCCTAAGACCCCCCTGCTGGTGCCTAACCCTAACCACCCCCCTGGTAGTGCCTAACCCTAACCACCCCCTGGTAGTGCCTAACCCTAACCACCGGGTTAGTGGTGCCTAACCCTAACCACCCCGGTGGTGCCCAACCCTAACCACCCCACTGGTGGTGCCTAACCCTAACCACCCCCCTGGTTGTGCCTAATCCTAACCACCCCCCTGGTGGTGCCTAACCCTAAGCACCCTTCTGGTGGTGCTTAACCCTAAGACCTCCCTGGTGGTGCCTAACCCTAAATCTCCCCTGGTGGTGCCTAACATTAACCTTGACAGTGTTACATTAAATCCATTCACTGTTTTGCAGTTAAATAACTTCTGCAGTTTGGCTTATGTAGGGCGCTATTGATAAATAATGTTACTGTGCGCAATAACGTCTGCTGTTTGGCATATGAACGGCACTATTGATAAATAACGTTACTGTGTGCCATTTTTCTTCTTTTTTCTCTGTGCGCCATTATTATGCAGTACTAACGATAAATAGCGATAAGCGTATCTTTTTAATGCGGCGCCATTTTTATGCATAGGCGCTGTGCGCCATTATTCACTGATCCGATTTTTTCATCATGTAAATAGGCGTGACATGCAAGTGTTTTAAAACAGAACTAAAGTTAATAAAGCAAGTATGCTGCATTTCTGATAAAAGCTATTTCAAACATATATATATAAAAAACCATCAAACTTGAGGTGAGAGGAACAAGCAGCAGGGTCAGTGCTGACTATTTCAGCATCTACTACTCATTATAAGCTCATGTCTCCATGTTCAGGTGAGAAATGCAGTGACACTTTTTTTTGTTTCATGATATGTCCCATTTATGGATGTGCTACCTAGCATTACTAAGTGGGGACCTTGGCCTGCCAGAACTAGATTGTGAAATGGTGTCCCATGCTTGGAGATAGAAAAGTACAATTGAAAAGGGGAGAAGGCAGCATACAATACTCATATGGAAAATAAAGATAACAAGAAATGCAGGAGAGTGCTGGTCAAGTCAGTACTAACCTTGCTCTTTGTTTGTGTATATGTATGTGTATGTGTGTGTGTCTCCATCCTAGGTTGTTTAGTTAGGCCTTCATTATAAGAACACAAACACTTTAAGCTTCCCTTAGACTGGCATATCATTTTGATAATGGAAGTACATGTCCTTGATATTACAAAACCTCCAAGTCATCCCTGCTGGCACCACAACACAGACCCCCCCCCCCCCGTAAACTAAATTAATACCAGAGTCCCTTAGCTGGCTGCCAGGCTCGATTAAATGCCTCCCCCTTCAGACAGTATCATATTGTGATCATTATATGTCCCCTAAAATGCATGTTTGGGGTTCCCATTATTCACATCCTCCCTGCCCTATACAGATTAAACACACAACATCCCCGCATTCTTGGGTCACCATAGCTGGAGGGGGGGAGGGGCACCTTGTGGAGCCCGCTCAGGCTCTGGGGCCCTGGGGTAATTGCCCCCCTTGCCTCTATGGATGCTCTGGCCCTGCATTCTATTCTTAGGCTTTGGTGATCATTACATTTCTACGCTCTGCTATTTTGATATCTGAGGAGGTAACTCCAAAAGTTCTGATCACAGCAGTGGGTTGTAGCTTATACACAGTCACAGTTCTACCATATTATGATTTTAGGCCCAATACTATATATACACACATATATACATATCAAGAAAATTATTCAATGATTATTGTTAATTTGACCTTCTGCTGATCAATATTAGTATAGTAACATTGTAGTGTGATCTCTACAATCAACAGTATTTCCTTGTTAAAAAATAAAAATACTGTACTAATCATGATGTGCAGTTTAGGCATCCAAACGTATCACCAACCATGGATTTAAAATGCAACTCCACCCAAAACTGATATTTCAGGCTTCCACAAATGACAGAGATAAATGACTTACGGTAATAGTTTTTATATCTTTTAATGAAGTCCTACACTGTATGCCCTGTGGCAGATCTTACAGATGATCAATATTCACAGTGCCAACTGGGGAGCATAAATCAATGAATCCTATTGCAGTCTTAGACATCAGCAGAAGAAAGAAGGATTAAACCCACCAGCATGCCTGTCCTGTATTGCTTATCGCAGAACGATACAACTGCTTGATGTGAACAAGATTTTCTGCCAATGATTCTGCTCTCAAAATCTTTGAGGCATTATCAATCAATTTAAGAAGATAGCAAGAGATTTCAAACTGAGTCCTTCAAATGATGGAATCTGCCTTATATGGATGGGTCCTGATGCAATGAGTGCATGGCAGCCATTAGGGACTCGGATTTTCAGGTTTGCTATTGAGTAGTTGCCACACATGCATACTTGTCACGCCTACCTAATGGATTTTACTAAAATATAGAAATACCTATCCCACATCCACCATGTGAACCTTGAACACACATATACTGTATCCCTCTCGTGACAGTTGTCCTTTAACATAAAGAATGTCACAGTTGGGATAAGATACCAACGTACTGTACATGAAAATATAGCTGAGAATCCTTGTACAATGGGTTAACACAGGGGGTTAAAGGGCAGTGCAGTAGGTGTCCGACCCCAGCAGACATCACCTACTACAGAACCATCAGGCTGATGTATAGATCAGAATATAGAAGCATAGACAAATTAATATGTAAGAGTTTGCCACTGAGAAAGCATTTTGAATTCTCACTGGAGAAAAAAAAAAGACAAACCTTTTAGCTGATTAAAATGGGTTCAATTCAGATCACATACAGTTCCAAACACTGTACGTTCCATCAAAGCAGTCAAGCCTGCCAGTTACCGGAACTGATTTAAATATAGATATTATTAAACTCATCTATCTCTCTTTCTATCTAACCTACCATCTATCTGTCTGTCTTTCCACATCTATACATGAGAAATACATGTATACATTTTATCACTGGCTAACTAATGCATGTTAACCAATCATAGCTATTCCTGCATGTTTTCTAATCCTAAGGAACCTTAATTGTATCTCTAGTGAGCGACAAGCTGTAGTAGATCAACATCATACTTCTGTATTCAATGTAAATGCTAGGAACCCATGTTATCAAAGGAAAACAAGACACGCAGATATATGATCATGTCTTTTTTTTCTTTTCATTTTGTTTTTCTTATAAACAGAAAAAGAGATGTGGTTTTTTTTTCTATCACATGAGTAAGTTCAGCATGTTTAATTTGACATATTGTACATCAGACGGGTTTTATTAAGTGCTGCTAGATTCAGAACTGCAGCCAAGCAGATAACACAGGAGAAGGGCAACACTGTCAGGACTGATCAGCTGGCAAGGTGTGGGACTTCAAGCACCAAGTCTTCTTTTTAACCAACAGGGGGCGTTCAGCAGTTTCTTATACAAAGACGGGCCTAGAATGCCTACAGCATGCCAGCTTACTGCCCAGCATGGCACTGTCCAGATGTGCCCTGTCATCCATTGCCCATTTTTGTATTGACTCAACAGTGCACCCACCTCGCAGTTCAAATGCACAGTACCATCATTTGCTTTATAATTATTATTATTATTATTAAAATACATATTAAAAATGAACTATTCATTTATATAACCAGGTAACCTCAAAGTTACCATCATGAAAATAACAAAAAGAAAATAAAAAAAACACAAAACAAAGAGAGAAAGAAAAATAATATAATAAAAAACAAAAAACAAACAAACAAAACAAAAAACAGCATGTGCTTAGCTGTCTTTAACCCGTTCCACAAAGAATGAGTTAAAACAGCTCAGCTTCCCTGAGCAATCAGGCGTGGAATACTGAAAGGATTTTTTTGTAACCTCTACAGCCAGTCCAATGTCCATGGATTTGCTTGTCTCTGCACCAGTAGGAAAAGAGAAATTGTTCATAATTTTGCAAAGATGCTGTAAATGTATTGTCATTTGTTTGAGTTCAATAAAGTTTTAGTTTTATTGGTCCGCACAGAGTGAGTTATAGAATGGACTGGTCGACTGTTAACCATTCGGAAGTAAGGCAGTCTTATCATTCCATAAGGCAAATTATACATAATCGTATCAAAATGTTAGTAAAAGGAACCAGATCTTTTTTATTTTTTTAAATGTTCTTTTCTCCGCGAAACGAGGAAACAAAAAAATTAGGTGGTTATCTTTGGCTTATCTCCTCTTGATTTCCAGACACAAAACTTTACTTTTTTTTGTACTGCTGTTTGTTTGTGTTATCTTGTTCTCATTACATGACAAATCCTTTCATTAGTCCATAAAAAAACTGAGAGATAATGGCAAACAAATCACACAACAGGCACAGAATGCCCTTTTCATGAATGGTTCTCTAGGGTTTCGTCCCTAACTGCCCCACTTGGCAAACACTCTCTCCTGCCTTCGAAAAATAGGCTTATTCAAATCTCATTCTTGAACGAACTTCCTTCATGTCCCAGCTCCCAGGGGGGAAAAATATATAAATTAAAAAACAACAACCATTTTTCCTGCTGTATTCAATCAAATCACCCTTACACCATTGTGGAATAAAAACAACAGTGATAACAATGAAATGTATCAAAAAATACTCAAAAGGTTTTTTTTTCTCTTTCTCTAGTCTGATAACTCAGCTTAGAAATCAAGAACGACTCAAATGTCACAGATTTCTACCTCGACTTTTAACAGCAGCAAAATGTTTAGAATTTCATTTTTATTTTTTTTTCGTGTTTTCATACCTCACATTCTCGGGAGCCAGAGATTGTATATGTACAGGGTCCTGATCCATTTACCAATACATCCATGGTTTCTGTGTTGGAAGGTTTGTAGTCCACATAGTACTCCTGTAAAGGGGAGCTTATCTGTCTTTCGGACTCCCTGGCCTTTTTCCGCCTCCTCTTCATCATGGAGCTTTGCTGCAGTTGCTTCATGCTGGCTGGATACCGTTTCCACGATACATAGATGACGAGTAAGATCATGGCCACAGACAGGAAAAGTGCCACACTTCCGGCTATGATTTTATGGAAAGAAACATGCTCATACTCTTGTTCAGCGATTGGTGTCTGCAGTCCTGAAGAAGGGCTTGGAGTGTACAAAGTTGGTGGAACACTTTCCACCTTGTAGACTGTTGGCCTGGGAACAAACTGAGGCTTTGGGGGTGCTTTGGTTGTCTGATATGCTCTTTCTGTCACCAACACAGGGGTTTCAGTGCAGATATTGTAGGTTTCCACAGCATCAATAACCTTCTCACCTTGAATGTGCTTTGGTCCGGCACAAATCATGGTGCTCTCTTTGTTTCCCTTGAAGTTCTTGAGCCAGAACACCAGAGGACATATAGTTTTGCTGCATTCCCACATGTTTCCAGAAAGAGTTATAGAGGTCAGAGAAATCCAAGCATTAATGGTTTCCTGGGTAACATTGGTGAGCTTGTTTGAATCCAGGTTGAGCTTCTGTAAATTAGGGAGACATTGGAAGGTCCCAGGTTCAATGCTTTGTATATCATTTCCTGACAGGTCAAGATTGTGCAGTGCACTCCAAGTCCAAGTTAATCCTTGGCTGATGGACCTGATTCTATTCCATTGCAAGTAAAGAGAATGCAAGTTGAATAGGCGAGGAAAGTGAGCAAAGTTCACTTTAGAGAACTGGTTGTGCTCCAAGTGGAGTTCCTTCAGCTTCAGGAGGCCAGCAAAGGCATTGCGAGACAAGCTCCTGAGCCGGTTATATCCCACATCCAAAAATTCCATGTTACGACAGTCCTGAAAAACTCGAATTGGCACTGTTTTTAATGAATTTGAGCGTAGATGCAGACTTAAAAGCTTCCGAAGACCCTTGAACTGCTCTGACTGAAGCAACTGTAGTTTGTTATAGGATAGATCCAAATTTCTCAAGTTGGGGACTGGGTGAAAAGTGCCATTGGCTAGGTTGGTGATTTTATTAGAGCTCAGAATGAGCTCTTTCAGCCGTCTGATACCCTGGAAAGCATCCTCATCCACCAAGCTAATATAATTATGGTCAAGGTAAAGCCAGACCAGCTGGTTAAGGCCAGAAAACTGGTTGGACTTCAACTTTTGGATGCTGTTATAACGTAGAGACAATCCTTGGGAGCCACCTGAAATATTCTGGGGAATGTCTCTGAAGGCATGGGACTCGCAGTAGACAATCTTTCCATCACATCGGCAGTTCTTTGGACAAGTTTTCTGTGCCCCCACAACGAACACCACGGTGAGTATGGGCAGCAGGAGCAGCGTCAAACTCATGCCTTTCAGCTGATTCATCAGTTGGAACCCTGCAACATGGTGAAGAGAAAGACAATATGCATTGAAATCTACGAACATTACAGGAGACATGCCTGAATGAGTTCTTTCTTAACCCCTCTCTAAAAGCCCCTTAAGCAGCGTGGAGATTAATTGTTTTTAATTAAACCTTATCAAATAAAGTAATCCTGGCTTTCTCTAAGCCTCTTGTACATGATGTTGGAAATATTGTCTCCCTTGAAGGAGAAGCCAAAACTGTGATCTGACAGCCCCGGCAAGCTGGGGGTTTTCTTCCCTGATGCCAGACTGCACCATCCCAATTCCCAAATACATCACCACACCCCTAAATTGGGATTCACCACATACAATACAACGTGCATTGTTAGAGCCATTCACAAGATGAATATTTTTATTCGAAGCCTATTGTGAACGTGTTGCACTAGTAGGCACTAATTACCTATGTGTTCGAACGCATCAAGCAGTGCTATGATATGCCCGTATGTAAAACGGTATGTCATGTTTGGGTGGTATCATGGTGTTTATTGCTGAATACTGGATGTTCAGTCAACCCATCTTAGTTTAGATTGAGCTAGAATGGGCTATTGAGCAGGAGATGGACAATAAGGAGGGGAAGGGTTAACCCAGAATGAAATGTCTTTTTTTTTTTTCTTCAATGCAACTCCTAGTGGCTGGAATTTAATTAAAGTGATGCAGTGTTTGCATATTGTTGCTCCTAATGAGTAATATATATAAGAGAGGACAAAGCAGACACTTCCATGTCTTTTAACCCCCTCTAAGCCATTGCTAGTTTTCAGACTGCATGTCGGCGTGAAAGAGCATCATTTATCACCTCATATTTTTTTGTTGATATTCCCAATTATTCCTCGTCTGCTCAATTTTAGAGGGAGAGCGAGGAGGGGATCTGACCTTGCTAATTGTGCTGCTGATGATACCTGGAAGCAGACCAGAAATTTGGGGAGACAAATTGAATCTTTTGCTTGCTGAGAGGATCAGTAAAAGGGATTGCAGAGGAGAGGTTAAATATTTGCTGTGTATTGCGGACTAAGAGAGATTAGCGACATGGTAGTGACATTTTTGGGGTTGGGGGAGTGGGGGGAGGTGAGTATGTCTATTTAACCCCACTGTCTGCAACAGCAGATTTACATTGACAGCTGGACATTGCTATGCTCCAGACAGGTCAGCGTGGGGAGGAAATGGGTTAAAATGGTAAAAACCCAGCTGGCATCTCTGTATCATCTGCTAGTAAAGAGGCTTCTCTATGACTGTGCAATGAATGCATCAGATTCAGGAGTTGGGGATGGATTCTCTGGCACTGTGCAGGAAGCCTGCATAGTATATGTATATCTATCTATCTATCTATCTATCTATCTATCTATCTATCTATCTATATGACTTGCCTGTAGGCATTGGCCATGGATGGAGAACAATGTGCAACTTCCGCACCCACCAAACCTTTGGACAGGGGATCAAGTTTAGGCAACAGTTAATGGGATGATGAGGGATAAAGACGGAGATGGGATGCAGCAGATGTCCCTGCTTGTGTGTCTGAGCATCGCTATGCCTTCCAATGGCTGATATTCTATAGGTCTAAAAAAAATTGTCTACCTGCTACCGGCTGCTGCCTACAGGTGCAAAACTCTGCAACATTTGCATGTGATCTTCTGCATCAGCCTGTATTGTCTAAACTGATATCTGCCTGCAGAACCAACAGAGAGACAATTAAGGAAAGAGCAAAAGCAGATTTCCTACGTGAAAGAGGGTTTGCATGTGCTGCTGGGTATACAGGTATTTCTACGGCACATGTCGCATGCAAGGCACACAGACTGACAACCCCCTTGTGTGCGTGTTTTTACAGACAGACTAACATTAAATGGAGCAATTAAAGGCAAGGTTTGCTTTGACATACATGAATGGTCTTAGTGAGCAGCAAAGCAGAAAACTTCACTCACCCATCCTCCGTCACCCTGCGATTCCTCCGTCCTTTTCGCAGAGACGGTCTCTGGGAAAACAAATGTTCCTTTTCCGCCAGTTAATTAGGAAGTAGGTATTTGTTCATGGTCCATACGGGTCTCTGTGTCAAACCATCCTGTCTTCAGAATCGACCCCCCCCCCTCCCTTCACTGGATGGACAGAAGGTAAATATTTTTTTAATTGCAAAGTTTATTTCCCTGTTGTTTTCATAGGGTCTATGATGCTGGAGGAGAGGAAAGAAAGTCCCCCTTAGGCTGCCGTTGCTGTTACGGATCGGCGTGGAATTCCTGGCATTCCCATTCAATGGGAGATGAACGATACAGGCAGCCAGGAAGGTATACAACTTCTGTGTAAAATCTTCGCAATACCTAACCAGCCTTGCCCATCGATACCTTCCATCTTTACACATCCATCGCCAGTCCCATCTCTTCCTTGCTGCTGTCAGATGCCATAAGGCCAAAAAAGGGAATGCCCACAGCCCCAAGTTTAGCGCAAGTGCCGTCCTGCTTTTTCTATATAGCTGCGAAGGTTTTCACTGCTATGTAGCTGTGTTGGAAAGCAGCTGGGATTCAGGAGAATCTTTTTTTTCTCTCGCTCTCCCTCTCTCTCCCAGAGACTGCTGATGCTCAAAAGCTTGCATCCAACGCCTGACATTCAGCTATAGAGTGACCCCTGCTGGAAGAAGGAGAGGAGGCAGGGAAAAGCCACATACAAGCCAGCCTGTCATTGCAATGCAATGCAGGCTCTCTCACTCTTTCACAAAATACAATTAACTCCATCGCCTCTGAGAGCCATTTGTGCATTTGATGAATGGATTATACGTCAGAGGTTCTAGGATCTCTGGCCAATTTCAAACATGGCCTTGTTCGTAAGGCGGTGCTCCAGACACGCTTTATCTTGTTAAAATCTGTATAAATAATTCATGTCTTGATAACTCCGAAGACGGAAGAGGGTAGTGTGGTGTGACGCTACAGAGGATCGCGGTTTATCTCAACGGATAATGTTATCATTAGGAGGAAACTGGTGTTTGCATTGGCTGTGTAATCAGATAGCGTGTTCTCCTGCTGCTCTGCTAGTCTTATGCCAGCCATACCGGCCTTTGCATGATGCTCTCTGAGGTCAGTCCTATTTGTCTCCCAAGCTGGATGAGGCTCTCAAGTCCCAACAGAGCAATCCTAACCTAGTTCCTCAGGACTTTCTCGTTGCACGAAGCCGTGGCTGCAGGTTGGTTCTTTGACTGTGACAAATAGACAACGCTGGAGATAAAGTGGATCTGCTCCTTCTTGTTGGAGAAGGTTCCATGTTAGGCTTGCAGCAATAATGTTGGCAAATAGACAGCGGCCTCATTGGCGCTTGCTTTACGCCTCATCGTTATGCGGGCCGAAGGACACATAACGGGAAATTCTAGACCTCCATTTTTGTTTGTCGATGTGAAAATAATCAACTGTAAAGGACCTCTATTGTGAAAAAATTACTAAATGTAAAACACATACATATAAAATGTAAATTTCTCCCCTAGTAAAATGCACTATAAATTACTTTTTCCTATGTTGCTATCACCTACAATAGGCAGTACAAATCAGACAGATTTTGAACTAGTGCATCTGCCCATGGGCACTTCTCAGTATTAACTTTATTCCTTACAAAAGGACACCCTGGAAAGGATCTATACCAAGATATTTGCCAGATTCCCTAATTGCTTGCACATTATTATTTTGGCAGTTGAACTGAGCAACTGCAATTCAGTAAGTGCTTTTGTTAAAAAAATAACCGAGAATACCCCATGTGGAGATGGACCAGTCCAAAAACTGACAGATCTGTAAGATTTTCACTACCTGCTGTAAGTGACAGCAGCATAGGAAATACATAATTCATTGTGCATTTGACTCTTGGAGTAATATTTATATGCATGTATTTTTAAGTTTACAGTTTTTTTCGGATAGTTGTCTGGTAGTAGAGTATCATGCTCTTTGAGTCATCGGTAACAGTGAAAAGCTTTGAATTGGGATGATAGCCCTTTTTGGCTAACTTAAAGGATACCTGAGGTGACATGTGACATAATGAGATAGACATGGGTATGTTCTGTGCCTAGCACACAAATAACTATGCTGTGTTCCTTTTTTTCGTTCTCTGCCTGAAAGAGTTAAATATCAGGTATGTAAGTGGCTGACTCAGTCCTGACTCAGACAGGAAGTTCAAGTGACTACCCTCACTGATAAGAAATTCCAACTATAAAAAACTTTCCTAGCAGAAATTGGCTTCTGAGAGCAGGGAAGAGAAAAGAAGGGACAGTAATTCATAGATTTTAGCTGTGGCATACTTCAATGAATGTGTCATCAAGCAAAAATAAATAAAACAGTTAAAACTTAAAAAGTAGATTAACACATAAAATAAAACTGGGGAATATCTTTAAAAGTCATTTTTAAGAGGAGGAAGATAGATACTATTGTTTATTTAATTAGTTTATTTTTGCCTCGTGTGTCCTTTCAAAAATAAATAAATAAAGGATTAAGCTTTTGATATATAATATTAATACTACCTTTTATGTGTAATGAGGATTCTGCTACTAAAAAATCTAGTTTCAAAATGTTATTAGTGTAGTCTGAGGCTGCACAGGCAAGTCAGCTAACAGCAGGCTCTGTGGGCTGGTCTTTTGCTTTGCACTATCATGCCACTCAACTGTAGGAGGGTGGGGTACAGAAGGAGTTGGCGTAGATTGCGGCTTGCAGCTCTGGGGGTCTATAATTTAGTAGAACACAGAGCAGTGTTAGAGGAAAGTCTGGGGTCGATAACATCAGATTTAAATAATATCTGTGTCTATTTATCTTAAAAAGTGTATCCAAAGAGAAAATGATAGTGACAAATGCCCATTCCCCACTTAGGGGTGGTTTTGCATTAAAACATAAATGGCCTCTTTCACCCTTCCTGTGAGCCAGTTCACGTGCCTGTCCTGCTAATCTTTCTTGTTGTTATAGTGTCAAAATTATGCTTGTGAAACAAATGTGCAGTTATCATGGTCAAACTTTAATCAAAGCATGTGATCTGCATACTTGTTCTGGGCCTGTGACCTAAAGCATTAAAGGGAATGGATGAGCAGGACAGCCAAGTATTTAGCATTTTTTAAAAGGAATTACAGTAAATATGTCAGCCTCCATATCGCTCTTACTGCAGAAGCATTTAAAGGGAACCTGGGGTGAGAGGGATATGCAGCTTGATATTTATCCTTTTAAACAATGCAAGTCCCCCCCCCCCCCGTGGACTTGCAAACAATATTTGTTATAAGAGATGTAGCCCCCCCCCCCCCCCCCCATTATAGGTTGCCAGGTATAGCTTCCCCCAGTATAGGTAGTCTGGTATAGGTCTTCCCTGTATAGGTAGCCAGGCATAGGTGCCCCAGTATAGGTAGCCAGGAATAGGTGCTCCCAGTATAGGTGATTGAGGGTGGAGACATGGCCACACTGGGTCTCAGGTGCAGGGAGGGGGGCCTGATTTCTCCCTCCCTCTCCTTGTGGCCCCCCTCCATTCTCCCCCTCTGCTTTAGAGTAAGCGCATCAGGAAGCCTTATAGTAACAACGCCCCTCCTTCCAGGCTCCCTGCGACGATCACCTGCCGCTGGACTCCTCTGTCTGCAGCAGCTTACTCTCACTACTTCCTGATTAGCAGGAAGTAGTAAGAGTAGGTGGCTGCAGACAGAGGAGCCCGACGGCAAGTGATTATTGCATGGAGCACGGAAGGAGGTTGGTTGTTTCTACCAGACTTGATGCGCTTACTCTGCAATGGAGGGGGGCCCCGTGGAGAGCGAGAGGGAGGAAGAAGTTGGGCCCCCTCCCTGCTGAGACCTCACTATGCCTGGTTGGACACCTGCCTTGCCCGCCCCAAGAAACAGGGCTGCTTTTAGCCACCAACCCTGAACAAGCATACAGATGTCTGGATTAGCCACATGCTAGTTTCAGGTGTGTTGATTAAGACACGTCTGATGAAAGAAATATCAGCAAGACTGCCATGTAACTGGTATTGTTTAAAAGGAAATAAATATGGTAGCCTCCATATCCATCTTGACTCAGGTTCTCTTTAAAGGTGAAGATATCACAATGGAGGACTGATCATCTCATGGATCAATAAAAGTTGTCCAGTTAAGGCCACCACATTTTTCTTTGGATACACCATGATCTGAATAAATAAGAACGTTCAGGGAAACATGAATAGTACAATTATTAGTTGTTCATATCTGCACATGCTGCAAAGGATAAGCATGACAGCATCCTGCCATGGAGACTGCTCTATACTTTTATCCCTGCAGGCAATGCCCAAGCACTATCTCTGGTATTAGGTGATGCAGAATACAGCCGTCTGTGTGAGAACCACACCAAAACTCTGCTTTTATGAATAATAATTAGACAGATATTTTTGCAAATCTGATGTGAGTGCTCTGCTCTAGTTTCCAGTTTGAAGTGGCTCATCTGTAGGCACTCATATTAGCAGGTATAAAAGCATGTTCAGCAGCCTGCTGTTGCCACTGGTATACTCGCGTGGTTGTATTCTGCAGCAGAGCTGGTGTCCCTTGCAGGGCTGATGTTATTGGGCAGCCTGGTTAGTGCAATGCTGGTTTAATTGTACTTTGCAGAATGTTTCTCTATGCAGAATGGAGATTGGAAAATGAAAATACCTGATGAGTGCAGAGAGTGACTGTAACAATGTACAATAACCAGAAACCAAGAGGTAAATGGAGGCTGACATATTTATTTCCTTTTAAACACCAGTTTCCTGGCAACCCTGCGAGGGGGTGGGCTACAGGTTCCCCACCATTGATAATCATTGAAAAGCATTTTGGAATCGCCGGTGATTGTCTCTGATCGAAAAACGTGGTTAAAAACACTCTAGTGGGTCCCAGCTCTTACCACTACTTTGCAGTCATGTAACAGATACCCAATAGGCAGGTTCACACCAGATCAGAAGATGATCTCATCAATGTACTGTAGGTGTACAGTAGTGAGCTGAGCATTCACATCTATATAACAACATGACATTCGCTGCTTTCATAGTGCTGAAGCCCATAACAAATGGTGGAAAGCAGAAGTGCACCATTTTTTCTCCTTCAGGAACTTTGTGAAAGACAAATAAAGTTATGCTGCTTCAATACTAGTAGTCAGTAGGGCTGTATTCATGTAACATTCATGGGAAGTACTAACCATGCCCAAGTGGAGAACAAACCAATTTTGTCATTTTTTTTGCAGGATAAGTAAATGGAACTTCTAATGACCACTGTAAGGTAAACACTGTAAATCTCTTCTAGACGAAATCGCCAGAGAGCAATTCCATTTCCCTCATTTATAAATGTGACATTATACAAGTGACGATCTAGATTGGTAAAGTAGAGTTGCCTCTTCAGTAGAGACTCTAGATTGTGAGTCCCCTTGGGTGACATTTAGTAACATGAACTGCTCCGTGCAGTGGCACAACTACAATTCATGGGGGCCCCCTGCAAAACTTTGATGGGGCCCCTCCAATGTTCACACCCCCTCCCTTGCCTCAGCTTGATGCCCTTCACAACTTGGGGGCCCATCTTGCATGGAACATAAAACAAGTGTGGCCATCATGGTCTTCACACCCATAACAAGTGTAGCTACAAAAACACCTGATCTGAAGTATAGTCCCCTGTATTGGAGGAAGGGAAGGTTAGAAGTTGGGGCCCCGCCCATCTCTGGGCCTCCCTGTGACCGCAGGTGCTGCTCCCCTCTTAGTACGCCTCTGGCTCTGTGCACTCAGTAGAGCACTGCAAAATAGGCATCAGGGCTGGAACCCACTAGAGCGATTTTTTGAGCGTTTAGGGAGCGTGATAAATCGCTAGCAATTTCCCTAAACGCTCTGCCAATGTAAATGACTGGTGCAAATTCCACAGAAGCGATTAGCAAAATCGCAAACGCAGGACAATGCAGCATTTTGTTAGCATTTGCGCTTCAATGTAAAGTATATAATCGCTGGCGTAATCGCTCATCAAAACCTGCACGGAGTGATTTTGCTAGCGTTTTGAAGTTACTGCACACTGTAAAAAAAAATTAATTGAAAGGACCAATCAGACTTTAAAACGCTAATCGCTAATCGCTGCACAACCACTGGCAAATTGATACACTTTTTAAATTTGCTTCCTAAAAATGCTCAGGAAATCGCTTACAAACTGCTCATACAAACCGCTAGCGATTGCGATTAGCGATAGCGTTTTGTAGTGGGTTCCAGGCCTCAGAGTTGTATAAAGGCGTAATGATAAATCTCTTAGGGAGGGATCACACTTGCATCTGCTACAATCGCAGACGATTCCCCACAAGCATTTTACAGCAAGGTAGTGAGTTTTGTAAAGCGTTTTAACTTGAAGGGTTTTTTTTAACAGTAGCCAGTGATTTCAGTGTAAACTGCGTGTATTGTGCGGGAAAGTAGTGCAGGTTGCATTTTTTTTTATCTAATGCAGAATAATCGCAAAATGCCTCTGAAAAACGCACAAGCACCATAGACTATCCTAATACGTGATTCCGCCTGCGTTGTTTTTTATGTGGCAAAACACTGCAGATTTGCTCAAGTGTGACCCCTGCCTTATGCTGGGCATACACGGCGTGATAATGCTCGTCCGCACAAGTTCGCTCGTACCCGCGGGCACTTCCTTATCTGCGCTTCGTTTTTGCCCATTGTCCGCTGGTGATCGGACACGTCGGAAATGATCAATCGAGCCATCAGCGGCTCGATTGATAAGAAAATACACCGCCGTGTATGCCCAGCATTAGATTACATTATTGATCAGAGATCATTTTGGGACTGACCTAGTACATTTTAAAGGCATTTATGTTTTAAATGTAACAGTGAATTAAGAATGTACACTAAAGCACTAAAATGATTCTTCTTAACAAAACAAAAATAATTTCCTATTTTCCTTAATTTACCCAGATTAAGGTGTCTTGTTTAGACACCTGTGAATAGACACAGTAGTGCAATAAATAATGCAGTGGTTCATGTGGAGGATTCTGGGAAATCCCTAGTGGTTTACACCGAGGTGTATGGTCACTCAGTCATGGTGACGGCTTTCTGGTTGAGTGAATTCTAAATAGTAGTCTTGCAAGCAGCTAATGAGACCTGGTTCTTATAGATTTGTGTCTCATAGTTGATAATTGACTTGTTAACTGAATTATCTGAGGTCCGGATTTGCTTCAGAGTAATGCAGAATTGTACAAAGGGATGTTTAATGGGTTCATTGACACAAAAGACAGACAGAATGGTCGAGTGGTGACTGGTGAGTCAAGTACAATTCCTTCCACCCTTGTCACCATACCAACCCCCGTCTACGTGTGTCACATAGGCACAGCTTGTTCTGTCATTATCACCGTGTAACCAGCCAGAATGACTAATCAGTTTTAAAGTGTGACTCCACTTTCATTAAAAATGATGCAGCAAATATCATTAATACAGTATAGGCATTCTGTAATTTACCAGAAGTAGATTATATGTTTCAGTCTGCAGGCGTCTGTTTTCTAAGCAGAATAACACGTAATTCAGGCTCCTCACTTCAAGCTAGGACATTTAAATATGTAATAGGGAGGTGCTTGAAGGGGTGTGGCAAACAAAACAGCAACATCAATTGACCCTCTGCACACTGGCATGCAAATGCTTATGCAAATGTTTTATACAAACCAATCACACAGGAACCAATGCTTTCCCTACAGTTAGGTTTAAAGCCTGGGTTTTTGTTATAAAAGAATATATTCTCTTTTCTAGTCACATACACCCATTTAGGGACCTGTACGTGTTGAATGTGACCATGCAAGAGAGTGTATTATTTTGCATGCGAGTGTGCAGAGGGTCAACTGATTTAGCTATTTTGTAGGCAGAACATGGCTGGAACTATGTAAAAAAAAAATATATATATATATTTTTATGTGATTGTGACATTGACTTTGGAAGTGTGGTTTTCCTTCTTAATTAGAAGGTATTTGCGATAATTCAGCTTTAAGTGAACATCTGTGATTACCCACAATGCACCGCTACTGAATATGCAAATTATCTCTTTATGCCCTTGAAGCCAGGCTTGCATCCAGAACCGCTAGTGTTATAGCAAACCTATAGCTTTACATTTTATACAGTAGAGCCACATCAATCCCACATGCAGACATCCTATTTCAGACTTTTGGTCCTTCTCAGTGCTTGGCATGGAATGATATGGCTCTATGGAATAGGGCTTGGACAAGTACAACACAGTAACCAAGCAGCTTGCAGTGACCCAGAACCACAAGAAAAGTATAGGGGACTAAAAGAGATCAAAAACCCTCTTGCTAAAAATCAATACTTAGTGTGGTTTACCTACTTAAAACAAAAGTAGTTTGCAATAATTCTGCTTACAGTGAACATTTGTAATTACCCACAATGCACTACTACTGAATACACAAATTATCTCTTTATCTCCAGCTCCCCCCAGGCTAATCGCTCCCTTGCTGTCCTGCTGTGCTGTCTGGATCTTCGGCAAATCACCCTGGTAAGTCCTCTGGTCTGGGGCGTACTGTGCATTCCTGGCCACGCGCGCGCCCCGGTACTTCTGTGCGGGTGCAGAATGCTAGCGGCTATGGGAGTGAGACAGGAGAGCGTGCATGGCCAGACTGCACCTGCTCTGATTAGCCCTGACTGGAGGACTTTTCTGATACAGTTGCAGAAGATCCAGGAGGCAGAGGAGGAGATCGAGGGAGCGATTAGCCTGGAGGGGGCTAGAGGGTGCCCCAGGTATATAAATATGTTTTTTTTTCACCGTGCCCATCTCGGGTACCATTTTTAATTTTAGCCTCTCCACTCTGCAGTGGCTCACCCATTTGTGGCCATACCAGTTTGGTTGGATCGGCTGCACTGTTATGGGTAGGGCCAAATATAGTGATATGGTGGCCACATTTGTTGTATGGAAATGTTCACTGTGGATATTCACATAACATCCATACTGCATGTCTTTGCAAGTTAACTTTTCTCCCTGTCAAAGACGGCCTCCGGGAATGAGGAGCTGACTCTGGCTGCATCTTTTTACAGCACATAGACACAGAGACAACGGTGTTCTTCTAGGCCAGCCTTTCTCAACCTTTTTTGACCCGAGGAACCCCTCGGAAAATTTTCAACTCTCGGGGAACCCCTGACGCGCGCGCATATATATATATATATATATATATATATATATATATATATATATATATATATATATATATATATAAATTTTACCTTATATTAAAATTTAACCCATTTCCCCTCTATAGTATGGCACCTGTGCCCTCTTTATTTAGCGTTTCCCGCTATGTCCCCCTTAACAGGTATGGCCCCTTTTGTCCCACTTGTTAGAAATTATGGCTCCCATGTGCCCTTATTAACAAGTGTGGCTGCTATGTCCCCCCAGTTTGTTTGGCTACTATGTCCCACTTTTCTGTGGCTGCTTTGTCCCCCCTCTCTGTGGCTGCTTTGTCCCCCCTTTCTGTGGCTGCTTTGTCCCCCCCTTTCTGTGGCTGCTTTGTCTGTTTGTGTGCTGCTGTCCCCCCTTTCTGTGGCTGCTTTGTCCCACTTTTCTGTGGCTGCTTTGTCCCCCCTTTCTGTGGCTGTTTTGTCCCCCCTCTCTGTGGCTGCTTTGTCTGTTTGTGTGCTGCGTTGTCCCCCCTTTCTGTGGTTGCTTTGTCTGTTTGTGTGCTGCTGTCCCCCCTTTCTGTGGCTGCTTTGTCCCACTTTTCTGTGGCCGCTTTGTCCCCCCTTTCTGTGGCTGCTTTGTCTGTTTGTGTGCTGCTGCCCCCCCTTTCTATGCTGCTGCCCCCCTTTCTGTGGCTGCTTTATGCGTTTGTTCACTGCTGTCTCCCCTTTCTATGGCTGTTTTGTCCCCCCTCTCTGTGGCTGCTTTGTCTGTTTGTGTGCTGCTGTCCCCCCTTTCTGTGGCTGCTTTGTCCCACTTTTCTGTGGCTGCTTTGTCCCCCCTTCCTGTGGCTGCTTTGTCTGTGTGCTGCTGCCCCCCCTTTCTATGCTGCTGCCCCCCCTTTCTGTGGCTGCTTTATGCGTTTGTTCACTGCTGTCTCCCCTTTCTATGGCTGCTTTGCCCGTTTGTGTGCTGCTTTCTGCCCCCTTTCTCTGGCTGCTTTGTCCCCCCTTTCTGTGGCTACTTTGTCTGTTTGTGTGCTGCTGTCCCCCCTTTATGTGGCTGCTTTATGCGTGTGTTCGCTGCAGTCTCCCCTTTCTATGGCTGCTTTGCCCGTTTGTGTGCTGCTTTCCCCCCCCTCTCTGTGGCTGCTTTGTCCCCCGTTTCTGTGTCTGCTTTGCCCGTTTGTGTGCTGCTTTCTGCCCCCTTTCTCTGGCTGCTGTCATTGGTGTCAGGGAGTGCAGGGAAAAAAAAACCCATACTTACCATCTGAAGTCCTTTCCTCCTTCCTTGAAGCTGGGATCCTGTTACAACTCCCGCGTGTGCCGGAACTATAGAGCTGGCTTCGGGTGATGCGGCTGCTTTATAGATCCATCCGCCGCATCACTCGCAGCAGCATGAAGGAATCCTTCTGCTCTGCTGCTGCAAACCTATGGAGAAGCGGGACTATAATGTCCCGCGGAAGTGTCAAATTGACACGGAACCCCTGGAGGGTTCTCGCGGAACCCCGGTTGAGAATGGCTGTTCTAGGCCATATATGAGGAGGACCTGCTTGGGTACTCCTGAGAGTTTGATGATTGTATGCAGAGGTAATTTCCCAGCTTTGATGTATTGTTAAGTTTGTTGCCCCGGACTCCACATATCTTACAGCATAGGCAGTTTCCATCATATCTTTGCTTTGTCAGGTCCTGCAGCCAAACTTCATGCCTCAGCTCACTGAGCAGCTGTTGAGAGATGAAGAGGAAAGATTCAAGTTCAACAACTGCGTATGATTTGCAAACATATTCACATCTAAGTGTTTTTTTTTTTTTAATAGCAGTCTATGGTTTAATTACACATTAACCAGGGCAAAGACATACAGGGAAAGTATGATGAAGAATTTTTCTCCTAGGTCTCAACCCTTTTCAGCGCATGTACGCCTTTGTGGATCACCCCTTAGCCCATGTTTCCCCTATGTTTTTCATAAGCCAAACCTTAAAGGGAATTAGAGATGATCTAAAGAAAATATTTTATACATACCTGGGGCTTCCTCCAGCCCCATACACTCTGATCGATCCCACGCCGCCATCCTCCGCTGCCCAGAACTGCGAGAACCGGGTCCCGTCACTGACGTCATGGGAGCCAGCCTATGCAGGAGAAGTGCGCCCTTTACGTATCTCTCCAGCTGCTGCTGCGGAGATACACAAAGAGCGCACTTCTCCTAAGCTAGACTGGCTCCGACTGGTGGCAGAGCGGGGAGCCGGTTCTCATAGTTGCGGGCAGTGGTGGATGGCGGCGTGGGATCGATCCGTGCGTATGGGGCTGGAGGAAGCCCCAGGTATGTATAAAATCTTTTCTTTAGATCATCTCTGGTTCTCTTTAACCTCCCTAGCGGTATGGACAGATTCTCCGTCCAAACAAAACATGCTGTGAACAGTATAAACGTGCATACACATCAATACTCTCCTGCACTGTATACTAGACCCTTGCTTGACACATTTTGGCAAGTTACAGGGGAAAAAAAAGTTTTAAAAATGTATTTTATCACTTTTTGCACAGAAATCCTGGGGAAATTGACTTTAATTAGACAGAGGTTGGTCCAGAAATATACATAATTGGCAGCATTTCTCAAAAAACAAACAAACAAACAAAAAACACTTAATTTGGCAGAGTTTCCAGTCAAGTACATAAAGTGAGGCAGCATTTCCCCACAAAATGCACCTAATGTGACAGCATTTTCCCTAAACAAAATACAGATAATTAGGCAGAGGTTCCCTCAAAATACACATAATGTTGCAATGTTTCCCACAAAATACAGTGTTAGGCAGCATTTCCCTCAAAATACACATAATTAGGCATCACTCCCCCCCCCCCCCCCCCCCAAAAAAAAAGAAATACACAAAAGTAGGCAGTGTTTCCCCTCAAAATATCCTTGGCATCAGTGGGGGATTCTAAAAATAAAGTACTTGCTTGGCAGCAGGTAACTCCTCTCCTGTCTTCCAGTGCGGCTCTCCAACCTCCATTGGCTGCAAGTTTCCCATGCAATGCTGAAAGGTAGAAAATGGGGGCTGGAGCCCAGCACTGGAAACACAAATAGACTCCGGTGCTGGGCTTTGGATGCCATTTTCCCCTAGCCCTTCTGCCGGCGTGCCACCAAAACTCTCACAGCTGTACTAGACACTGCACCTTAACACCTGGGGGCAATCTGCAGCCCCTGAGGGATCTACTGAATGGTGCTAATGTAACTCCAGGAGGATTCCCAGGTTGAGAAACACTGTCTTAGGTGGTATTTTCACAACTTCTCAAAAAAATGCCTTTTTAAGCTACCAACAAGCAAGAACATAATCAGAATAATTTTTACAGTACTTATTTATCTACTTTTGTTACTTTTTAATTACAAAGTGCTGAAAGTTATTCAAAACATAAGATGAAACATTATCTCCTATTATATAAAAAATATATTCTCAAAATATGTTTGTGATGCCCAAGGTTAACTTGGCAGTTTCTATGGGGTAGAAAAATGGAGGTCGACCTCAGTGGACTTCCGAAATCCAGTGATGCTGTCATCCTTTGCTGTCATGGTGGGGTTTTTATGCTCATCCTGTAAAGCACTTCCATTCACACCCTCTGATTGGCTGTGCTTCTTTTGTTGTTGTTTTTTTAGATATTTCTTTTGAAGGAAGATATGCTTTTTTTCAAGTTAATATGTGTCATGAGGTCTCTGCAATGACCTGTTGGCCTTAACATAAGTCAGATCATTCAGTTGGTTCATTACTGAAAGTATTGTATGTAAGGAATCTCCAAGTACAGTTGCCCCCTCTTTCTCCATCACATATCTTGGAATTCTGTAAAATAAAGCTTAATTATATTGAAGTGATCCATGCACATGTACCCACTGTTATATCCTAAAGCAGATGTGTTTAACTAAAGAGAACCTGAGACAAAAGAAGTCTCAGGTTCCATACTTACCTGGGGCTTCCTTAAGCCTCCTTGAGGCCGCTCAGTCCCTTGCCATCTCCCTGGGTCGCTCCTGTCCCCCGCTGGAAGGCCTGGTAACCTGTCTGAGTCCTGCTACATCGGACAGGCGCCGAATGCTCCAGGCAACGGTAGCGGGTGTGTGACCAGGCCAGGAAGAGGCGAGAGAGGCTCCAGCCTCAGGGCGCAGTGTAGGAGGGTGCGCACAACTCCCACAGCTATCATTCCCCTATTATGTTTGAAACAGAGATAAATAAGAAAACGGGATACATGGCAATGACTGCAAGCCAGATAACTAGAGATTAAAGGGGGGAGGGGGCTCTTAGGCTAATAGCAATAAGTGTGTGACTGCTGGAGGTGGGAGGGATGGAGGGGGGCACTTTGGTGTCTCAGCCTTGGGTGCTGGAGGACCAGGCCGCACATGCGCTATGAAGCACAACTCGGCCAGGCTAACGGGCCTGTGGGGGACAGGAGGGACCCAGGGAGATAGCAAGAAACTGAGGGGCCTCAAGGGGGCTTAAAAAAGCCCTAGGTAAGTATAAAACCTGAGACCTGTTTTCATCTTATGTACACTCTACAGCATGGTTACTGTCTGATACAGTCACTTCAAAAATTCAGGGAAGTTTCGACAATAGCCATGTTATAAGGTAGCTCAGTCTAGCCTGACCGCTGTTGTCTCCCATGTGATCACTTCTCACCAGAGAGCACAGCATCAGATGGGAGGTTTGAGCAGTGATGATCGTGTGGGAGCAAGATGAGTTTAGTTACAAAAAATAAAATCAGGGTAACATCCAGCATTGAGTTTTCATCAAACACATCTGTTAGGATATGTGTCGGTTTACATGCATGACCCCAGTATAGTGTTGGGCGAACAGTGTTCGCCACTGTTCGGGTTCTGCAGAACATCACCCTGTTCGGGTGATGTTCGAGTTCGGCCGAACACCTGACGGTGCTCGGCCAAACCGTTCGGCCACATGGCCGAACTAAGAGCGCATGACCGAACGTTCCCCGAACGTTCGGCTAGCGCTGTGATTGGCCGAACGGGTCACGTGGTTCGGACCCGAACGCGCTCTGATTGGCCGAACGGTCACGTGGTTCGGGTAAATAAATACCCGAACCACGTCATATCTCCGCCATTTGTCTGTGGGTTTAGCTTTGGGTAGGCAGGCAGGGTAGTTCGCGCTCCAGCCACGCTAGCCAGGGTCCCCCCTGTCATTGTGTCACTGCTGGGAACAGTAGTACACCGCTTGCTCAGCCACACTATATAGCATTCTGTTTACTGCCACTCTGTGTACCTCGCTCAGCCACACTATATAGCATTCTGTTTACTGCCACTCTGTGTCTGCTGGGAATAGTAGTACACCGCTTGCTCAGCCACACTATATAGCATTCTGTTTACTGCCACTCTGTGTACCTCGCTCAGCCACACTATATAGCATTCTGTTTACTGCCACTCTGTGTCTGCTGGGAATAGTGGTACACCGCTCGCTCAGCCACACTATATAGCATTCTGTTCACTGTTCTGTGTCTGTTTGGAATAGTGGTACACCGCTCGCTCAGCCACACTATATAGCATTCTGTTTACTGTTCTGTGTCTGCTGGGAATAGTGGTACACCGCTCGCTCAGCCACACTATATAGCATTCTGTTTACTGTTCTGTGTCTGCTGGGAATAGTGGTACACCGCTCGCTCAGCCACACTATATAGCATTCTGTTTACTGTTCTGTGTCTGCTGGGAACAGTAGTACACCGCTCGCTCAGCCAGAGTATATAGCATTGTGTTTACTGCCACTCTGTGTACACCGCTCAGCCAGACTATATACCATTGTTTACTGACACTCTGTGTACACCGCTCAGCCAGACTATATACCATTGTTTACTGACACTCTGTGTACACCGCTCAGCCAGACTATATACCATTGTTTACTGCCACTCTGATTCTGCTGGGAACAGTAGTACACCGCTCGCTCAGCCAGACTATATAGCATTGTGTTTACTGCCACTCTGTGTACACCGCTCAGCCAGACTATATACCATTGTTTACTGACACTCTGTGTACACCGCTCAGCCAGACTATATACCATTGTTTACTGAAACTCTGTGTACACCGCTCAGCCAGACTATATACCATTGTTTACTGCCACTCTGATTCTGCTGGGAACAGTAGTACACCGCTCGCTCAGCCAGACTATATACCATTGTTTACTGACACTATATAGCAGACTATATAGCATTGTGTGTACACCGCTCAGCCAGACTATATACCATTGTTTACTGACACTCTGTGTACACCGCTCAGCCAGACTATATACCATTGTTTACTGCCACTCTGATTCTGCTGGGAACAGTAGTACACCGCTCGCTCAGCCAGACTATATACCATTGTTTACTGACACTCTGTGTACACCGCTCAGCCAGACTATATACCATTGTTTACTGCCACTCTGATTCTGCTGGGAACAGTAGTACACCGCTCGCTCAGCCAGACTATATACCATTGTTTACTGCCACTCTGATTCTGCTGGGAACAGTAGTACACCGCTCGCTCAGCCAGACTATATACCATTGTTTACTGACACTCTGTGTACACCGCTCAGCCAGACTATATACCATTGTTTACTGCCACTCTGATTCTGCTGGGAACAGTAGTACACCGCTCGCTCAGCCAGACTATATAGCATTGTGTTTACTGCCACTCTGTGTACACCGCTCAGCCACACTATATAGCATTGCGTACTCTGCCAGTCAGTGTGTATATTGCTGGGATCAGTAATACTCCACTCACCGTCAACCACTATATGAGCTAAACATGAGTTCCCCAGAGACCTCCGCTGTGAGCAGCACTCCCAACAACAGCAACAGCCAACGCCCCACGCAAGCTATAACATCCACCCCAGCAGCCAGTGGTCAGCAGCAGCCCTCCCCGGAGGAGAACGTTGTGTCCATCAGTCCGTCGCCAGAGCGATTAATGAGGGCTGCCATTGAGGAGATGATGGGGCCTGATGTGGAGGAGGAGGTCTGGCTCAGGCCAGCATCCCAAGTTAATGTTGAGGACGATGAGGGGTCTGTGTCTGGGGATGTTGGGGTGGCAGAGGTGGTGGGTGGGTCAGACTCAGGAGAAGAGTTGTATGATGAGGATGATGATCGGGACCATCTGTATGTGCCTCAGAGTCCGACCCCGGAAAACATGTTGTATCGTGTGTTTAGGTACTAAAATCTGCGTTCCCTCCCAGTAGTGTTGGGCGAACAGTGTTTGCCACTGTTTGGGTTCTGCAGAACATCACCCTGTTCGGGGTGACTATATAGCAGACTATATAGCATTGTGTTTAATGCCACTCTGTGTACACGGCTCAGCCACACTATATAGCATTGTGTTTACTTCCACTCTGTGTCTGCTGGGAACAGTAGTACACCGCTCACCCGCCACTGTATAGCATTGTGCTCTGTGTCACTGCTGACAATAGTGGTACACCGCTCACCCACCACTGTATAGCATTTCTGTACTGCCACTGTACTGCTGCCAGTCAGCGTGTACTTTAAGGATAAGTGAAATGAGGAAGAAATCCGGTGAAAGAGGGAGGGGCAAGGGAAGAGGTGTTTCCCCTGACGGTTCACGTACAGGCCACAGGGGAGCACCCAAGAAAACCCACTCAATACTGCCCATGTTGTCCAGGACAACAACCCTCACAGATCCAAAAGAACAGGACCAGATAATTACTTGGATGACCTCTCAAGCGTCCAGCAGTGGGTTAAGCAGCACCAGCACATCACGCACGAGGTCCGAGTCCTCAGCCAGTTAAAGTCTGGGCTTTCTTTGAAGACTGCACTGAGGATGTTACCATGGCGATTTGCAAGGTGTGCAAGACCCGCCTGAGCAGGGGGAAAAGTATTAACAACCTCTCCACCACCAGCATGAGCCGCCACATTCTATCCAAACATCCCACTCTGTGGGCAAACGCGGCAGGACAGGGTACCACCAGCAACACTGCCTCCCTTGGGTTCACCAGACTCACCACCAGACCCGCCTCAGCAGCAGCAGTAGCCCAGCCATTGCGTGGTTCACAACATTCACAAACATCAGACGATGCTGACACTGTCACTTTCCGGACTAGTGCTCTTGAGGTCTCCCAGTGTTCATCAAACACAACAACCAACAGCCCTTCGGTGTGCAGCGCTACGGTTGAGTTGTCTGTCTCTGAGATGTTTGAGCACAAGAGGAAATTGCCAGCAAATGACCCCCGGGCCGTGGCAGTAACAGCCAGCCAGCATAGCCAAGCTTCTGGCCTGCGAAATGCTGCCATATCGAGTGGTGGAGACAAACAGCTTCAAGGGCATGATGTCAGTGGCCATCCCACGTTACGTGGTTCCCAGCCGCTACCACTTTGCGCGCTCTGCAGTGCCTGAGTTGCATGAGCACGTGGTCAGCTAAATAACCCGAAGCTTGAAGAATGCCGTTGCCTGCAAGGTTCACCTCACCACTGACACCTGGACGAGTGCGTTCGGCCAGGGTCGATACATCTCCCTTACCGCGCACTGGGTGAACCTTGTGGAGCCTGGCAGCGATTCCTCACCTGCTACGGCGCGGGTGTTGCCCACGCCGCAAACAGCTGGATAACAACAGCAGCACCTACCTCTCTGACTCCTTCTCCTCCAACGCATCTCAAAGCTGTACCTCATCCGGAAATGCTAACCCAGCACCAGCAGCAGTAGGATCGTGGAAGCAGTGCAGCACAGCTGTTGGCATGCGTCAGCAAGCGTTGCTGAAGCTGATCTGCCTTGGGGATAAGCAGCACACAGGGGAGGAAATTTGGAGGGGAATAAAGGAACAGACGGATTTGTGGCTGGCACCGCTGGACCTGAAACCGGGCATGAAGCTAGACACCTGGCACGAACTGGCAATGTACGCAATAGAGGTGCTGGCTTGCCCGGCAGCCAGCGTTATGTCGGAACGCTGTTTCAGTGCTGCCGGAGGCATCATCACAGATCGGCGTATCCGCCTCTCCACAGAAAATGCAGACCGTCTGACTCAAATTAAAATGAATCAATCCTGGATTGGAAACGACTACGCAACACTCCTGGACCCCAACCAAGTAACATGACCGATGAACATCTGGGATGGTTTAGCGTTTCCGGTCCCTGTTTATTGAACCTCTCATCTGTATTACATTTATGACTGCATGGCGGCAAAAAGCATTGCTGCTATATCCGCACGCTTTTTGTCCTCATGCAAGGCCTGGGTTGTTGTGTCTCACAAAGCGTGGCCTTCTCCTCCTGCGCCTCCTCCTGTTCCATCACGTGTGCTGCTGCTGCTGCTGCTGCTGCTGGGTTACCGTTGCCGGTCCCTGTTTATGGAACCTCTTATCTTTATTACATTTATGACTACATGGCGGTACAAAGCATGCTATCCGCACGCTTTTTGTCCTCATGCAAGGCCTGGGTTGTTGTGTCTCACAAAGCGTGGCCTTCTCCTCCTGCGCCTCCTCCTGTTCCATCACGTGTGCTGCTGCTGCTGCTGCTGCTGCTGGGTTACCGTTGCCGGTCCCTGTTTATGGAACCTCTTATCTTTATTACATTTATGACTACATGGCGGTACAAAGCATGCTATCCGCACGCTTTTTGTCCTCATGCAAGGCCTGGGTTGTTGTGTCTCACAAAGCGTGGCCTTCTCCTCCTGCGCCACCCTCCTCCTGTTCCATCACGTGTGCTGCTGCTGGGTTAGCATTACCGGTCCCTTTTCCTGGAACCTCTTATATGTATTACATTTATGACTGCATGCCGACAAAAAGCATGTTACCTGTGCAAAGAAAACAGACATTTCCCGCATTTAAAAGACAGTTTTCCCTTTGAAACTTTAAAATCGATTTTCTCAAAAACTATAAGCTCTTTTTGCTAAATTTTTTTTCCTCTTGTACCCACTCCCAAGGTGCACATACCCTGTAAATTTGGGGTATGTAGCATGTAAGGAGGCTTTACAAACCACAAAAGTTCGGGTCCCCTTTGACTTCCATTATGTTCGGAGTTCGGGTCGAACACCCGAACATCGCGGCCATGTTCGGCCTGTTCGGCCCGAACCCGAACATCTAGATGTTCGCCCAACACTACCCCAGTACAGCATTGCATCAAGCGGGGCTCTTTTCTGGGGTTCTTTTGAGCGTGTCTGTCATGGTCCAGTATTTTTCAAGATTACACTTTGGAAAAGGATTCATTTACACCAGTAAAACACTGGCCAACAAAATAATCAGAGGTGTAGCTAGAAATTACGGGGCCCCATAGCAGAATTTTGATGGGGCCATCAGACCTAGGCACTCAAGAGCAATGCCACCTGCCCCTATCCTATGAGATAGAAGTTGACTGGCCAATGTACATTCCTATACAATGTACAGCAAACAGTCTATGGGCACTGAGATAAAGACAGAGCGTGGAGAAAACCAGGAAAATAAATAGTGATCACATTACTCTCTGGGCCCCCTTTGCTTCAGTGCCCCATAGCAGTTTGCTATGGCTGCTATGGCTATTGCTACACCCTTAAAATAATTACCGTAAATGTAGACTTCATGAAAGGCCACCAAGATAACAAAATAATAATAACAAAACAAAACAAAAAAAACAGAAAAATAAAGATTTACATCTGAAAAATACAAAAAAGGTAATGCAGGAGACATACGGTATGTTGTAATTACCTGAGTCTAAAGATGACCCGAACCTCCAATTTTCGGTTCGCGAACTTCCGCAAAAGTTCAGTTCGCGCAATAGACTTTAATGGGGAGGTGAACTTTGAAAACTAGAAACACTTATGCTGGCCAGAAAAGTGTTGGAAAAGATGTTTCAAGGGGTCTAACACTTGGAGGGGGGCATGGTGGAGTGAGATAAACGCCAAAAGTCCCGGGGAAAAATCTGGTTTTGACGCAAAGCAGCGTTTTAAGGGCAGAAATCACATTGAATGCTAAATTGCAGGCCTAAAGTGCTTTAAAACATCTTACATGTGTATACATCAATCAGGAAGTGTAATTAGAGTACTGCTTCACACTGACACACTAAACTCACTGTGTAACGCACCGCAAACAGCTGTTTGTGTAGTGACCGCCGTGCTGGACTGGTGCGCACCATGGCGAGATTGCTCTTCCTCAGTGATATCAGGTAATGTCTGACTGCCTTATCAACTTTAGATGACTCTTTCTCTACCATTGATAACGCTTACATCTATTTTGTTTAAGGAATACTATCGATTCACATATTTTTTTCAATTGACACAGGAATTGTTTGGGAAGTGCTGCTAAGTACTGGTGTATACATTTTAGTAGCAACTTCTTTGTTTACTGTTAGCAAAATACTTTCAAACTTTACTGACGCCAAAACTGACCGCTGACTGAGCCATGAGGAGAGGGGAAATTCCCCTCACACTTGATCAGTTAACTCTGTGTAGCTCTGTGTGTGACAGAGAAAGAGCTCCCAACAGTTTCTGGCTGACCTGTCTGAAGAGAGCAGAGGAAATGTAACTAATTGTCACAGCTTTTCATACTGTTTTTGCTTTCAGAGTTTGATATGTTTGATATTTTCTTTCTGTAGGCTGATATGCAACTCTGGCTGTGCATTGAAGCAGACACCCCTTCTGCAATTGATTTGTCCCAATATAGCTAAATCCTACCCTCAATAAATTACAGTTTTTGCCTCTGATATTTAACATGAAAAGTAGGAAAATGTTTACACAGCTACTTAGACATTATTTGCACACTGTCATTTTAGAACACTTGTGTATCGATAGTATTCCTTTAAATTACATTTTCTGCTGGCTGTTCAGTACCTGTAACGAGAATCTGTTATGGAGGGCAAGTCAAGTATTTTTTAAAATATTAAGATGCGTAGTGATTGTTATCACAATGGATGATCCCCTTAGTGGGATTCATCATTATTTCGGTTGTAGATACTTTCTTGACACTCACCTCTTTTTCTGCATTTTTTCTTATGTATTTAGTTTAGATTTGATAGCTTTATGTGCATTGGAGGTTTAGAATTGATGCGTGTGGCTGATGGTTGCCTGGTCGCCCTCGGGGTTTGGTGGTTAGCATCGCTGCGGCTGGGAGCGGAGGCGACTTCCTGCTTCCTCCTCTCTGCTGGAGCGCATACGTCATCTCCTGCTTACGCCTTTCCTCCCCCGGCGGCCGCATTGGATAAGGACACACGTTGTGCGTATTGAGACACGCCTTCTGAAGACGCCGGAAGCCGGCGAAACATGTCAGGGCTGTGACCCTCATGAGACGCCGTCCCACCACTCGGTCCGCGCCTCCTCGGTCATCTTACCATCTAGAACGGGACTCACACTCCACTCCATCAGGTCGGATCCTCTCCACCGTGGATGCTCCTGTAGCCGAATGGTGAGCATTCCCATAAACTGTTCATGCTTGCTCCATTGTTGCCCCCAGTGACTTGCTGCTCCTGGGAGGCGTCTTTCCAGTCTCAACTGCACTGGGACTAAGCTCACTGTAGCTACGTGCAATTTATGCCTGTGCTGGGAACTTTGCTTGCTTTTGCTCTATCCGCTAGCTGTCATTGCATGATTTAACCTGGGCGGTTGCAGCTGTCTCTCGCTGTTTGTTCTTATAAGCATGCAAGCTACGCATACATGTGTATAGACTCTACTGCTGGAGTTGGTGTATACCTTTGATGCACAATCAGGCACGTACTGGATCTTGCTGCAGTTTAATATTGCGCATCATGGTGGAACTCTGATCACTTTGGGGCTCATCCAGCTACATTGAAGCAATGTGGATATAAAACATCTTGGAGTGGTTTTCCATAGCATACCACAGGATTTCCCTGTAGTAGTGCATGTTTATCTGGCCAGTGTGTGAGTGTGTTGGGTGGACCTGTGTGTGGTGGGATGGCCATCTCATGGTATTTTAACCAAATGTGTTTTTAGATTACTAGAGATATTTAATAAAGTTTTTTGATACTAGCAATAATATTTTGTTATTTTCATTTGGATTACCCATAGTTCTGCTTCCTCTCCAATCTTTTCAATAGTATGATGGCAAAATCATTGTTTATACCTGGGCTGGCTGTAAGTCAGATGATTTTACTGATATTCTTCTGTACTTGTCAAAACATGACAAGCAATCAGTAGTAAGGGCTGGTTCACACTTCACACTACACTTTATAAGTGCCAGTGGTTTGAAAAGTGCTTGCTGATGTAATCCTATGTGTGATTTTTTTTTTTAAATGCTCAAGTGAGAAAAACACACATAGCGTTACATTAGCAAGAACGCTTAGAAAAAGCACTTAGAAAAGTACTCATAGTGTGAATTATCCCTAACAAATTATTTTCAGCTGGTTGCTTAGTCCCTAAATTCCATATAGAGGGAAACAAAAAGGACAATATCCCCTAAGTTGTGCCACAACACCCACATAGACTTTATACCAATACAAGGATATGTATATCAAAAATATTAAAGAAACTTGAAGAATTTATATGCAAAAATACAAAAAAAAGTCTATATCCTTCAGGAAACATTTTCCAGGGCGACCATACAGCAGTGATTAACCACTTCAGGACCACAGTCTTTTCGCCACCAGAGCCTTTTTCTCCATTCAGACCACTGCAGCTTTCACGGTTTATTGCTTGCTCATACAACCTACCACCTAAATGAATTTTACCTCCTTTTCTTGTCACTAATACAGCTTTCTTTTGGTGTTATTTGATTGCTCCTGCGATTTTTACTTTTTATTATATTCAGCAAAAAAGACATGAATTTTGGCAAAAAAAAAGATTTTTTTTAACTTTCTGTGCTGACATTTTTCAAATAAAGTAAAATTTCCTATACATTTGAGCGCGAAAGTTATTCTGCTACATGTCTTTGATAAAAAAAAAACATTCAGTGTATATTTATTGGATTGGGTAAAAGTTATAGCGTTTACAAACTATGGTGCCAAAAGTGAATTTTCCCATTTTCAAGCATCTCTGACTTTTCTGCGCACCTGTCAGGTTTCATGAGGGGCTAAAATTCCAGGAAAGTACAAATACCCCCCAAATGACCCCATTTTGGAAAGAAGACATCCCAAAGTATTCAGTGAGAGGCATGGTGCGTTCATAGAAGATTTTATTTTTTGTCACAAGTTAGCGGAAAATGACACTTTCTGACAAAAAAGAAAAAAAAAAAAAGTTTCCATTTCTTCTAACTTGCGATAAAAAAAAATGAAATCTGCCACGGACTCACTATGCTCCTCTCTGAATACCTTGAAGTGTCTACTTTCCAAAATGGGGTCATTTGTGGGGTGTGTTCACTGTCCTGGCATTTTGGGGGGTGCCTAATTGTAAGCACCCCTGTAAAGCCTAAAGATGCTCATTGGACTTTGGGCCCCTTAGCGCAGTTAGGCTTCAAAAAAGTGCCACACATGTGGTATTGCCGTACTCAGGAGAAGTAGTATAATGTGTTTTGGGGTGTATTTTTACACATACCCATGCTGGGTGGGAGAAATATCTCCGTAAATGACAATTTTTTATTTTTTTTTTACACACAATTGTCTATTTATAGAGATATTTCTCCCACTCAGCATGGGTATGTGGAAAAATACACCCCAAAACACATTATACTACTTCTCTTGAGTACGGCGATACCACATGTGTGGCACTTTTTTGCACCCTAACTGCGCTAAGGGGCCCAAAGTCTAATGAGTACCTTTAGGATTTCACAGGTCATTTTGCGACATTTGGTTTCAAGACTACTCCTCACGGTTTAGGGCCCCTAAAATGCCAGGACAGTATAGGAACCCCACAAATTACCCCATTTTAGAAAGAAGACACCCCAAGGTATTCCGTTAGGAGTATGGTGAGTTCATAGAAGATTTTTTTTTTTTGTCACAAGTTAGCAGAAATTGATTTTAATTTTTTTTTTTCACAAAGTGTCACTTTCCGCTAACTTGTGACAAAAAATAAAATCTTCTATGAACTCACCGTACTCCTAACGGAATACCTTGGGGTGTCTTCTTTCTAAAATGGGGTCATTTGTGGGATTCCTATACTGCCCTGGCATTTTAGGGGCCCTAAACCGTGAGGAGTAGTCTTGAAACCAAATGTCGCAAAATGACCTGTGAAATCCTAAAGGTACTCATTGGACTTTGGGCCCCTTAGCGCAATTAGGGTGCAAAAAAGTGCCACACATGTGGTATCGCCGTACTCGGGAGAAGTATTAAAATGTGTTTTGGGGTGTATTTTTACACATACCCATGCTGGGTGGGAGAAATATCTCTGTAAATGACAATTATTTGATTTTTTTTTACACACAATTGTCCATTTACAGAGAGATTTCTCCCACCCAGCATGGGTATGTATAAAAATACACCCCAAAACACATTATACTACTTCTTCTGAGTACGGCGATACCACATGTGTGACACTTTTTTGCAGCCTAGGTGCACTAAGGGGCCCAACGTCCTATTCACAGGTCATTTTGAGGCATTTGTTTTCTAGACTACTTCTCACGGTTTAGGGCCCCTAAAATGCCAGGGCAGTATAGGAACCCCACAAGTGACCCCATTTTAGAAAGAAGACACCCCAAGGTATTCCGTTAGGGGTATGGTGAGTTCGTAGAAGATTTTATTTTTTGTCACAAGTTAGTGAAAAATGACACTTTGTGAAAAAAACAATAAAAATCCAATTTCCGCTAACTTTTGACAAAAAATAAAATCTTCTATGAACTCATCATACACCTAACAGAATACCTTGGGGTGTCTTCTTTCTAAAATGGGGTCACTTGTGGGGTTCCTATACTGCCCTGGCATTTTAGGGGCCCTAAACCGCGAGGAGTAGTCTAGAAAACAAATGCCTCAAAATGACTGTTCAGGGGTATAAGCATCTGCAAATTTTGATGACAGGTGGTCTATGAGGGGGCAAATTTTGTGGAACCGGTCATAAGCAGGGTGGCCTCTTAGATGACAGGATGTATTGGGCCTGTTCTGATGGATAGGAGTGCTAGGGGGGTGACAGGAGGTGATTGATGGGTGTCTCAGGGGGCGGTTAGAGGGGAAAATAGATGCAATCAATGCACTGGTGAGGTGCTCGGAAGGGGGTCTGAGGGGGATCTGATGGTTTGGCCGAGTGATCAGGAGCCCACACGGGGCAAATTAGGGCCTGATCTGATGGGTAGGTGTGCTAGGGGGTGACAGGAGGTGATTGATGGGTGTCTCAAGGTGTGATTAGAGGGGGGAAATAGATGCAAGCAATGCACTGGCGAGGTGATCAGGGCTGGGGTCTGAGGGCGTTCTGAGGTGTGGGCGGGTGATTGGGTGCCCTAGGGGCAGATTAGGGTCTAATCTGATGGGTAACAGTGACAGGTGGTGATAGGGGGTGATTGATGGGTGATTAGTGGGTGTTTAGAGGAGAGAAGAGATGTAAACACTGCACTTGGGAGGTGATCTGATGTCGGACCTGCGGGCGATCTATTGGTGTGGATGGGTGATCAGATTGCCCGCAAGGGGCAGGTTAGGGGCTGATTGATGGGTGGCAGTGCCAGGGGGTGATTGATGGGTGGCAGTGACAGGGGGTGATTGATGGGTGATTGACAGGTGATCAGTGGGTTATTACAGGGAATAACAGATGTAAATATTGCACTGGCGAATTGATAAGGGGGGGTCTGAGGGCAATCTGAGCGTGTGGGCGGGTGATTGGGTGCCGGCAAGGGGCAGATTAGGGTCTAATCTGATGGGTAACAGTGACAGGTGGTGATAGGGGGTGATTGATGGGTGATTGATGGGTAATTAGTGGGTGTTTAGAGGAGAGAAGAGATGTAAACACTGCATTTGGGAGGTGATCTGATGTCGGATCTGCGGGCGATCTATTGGTGTGGGTGGGTGATCAGATTGCCCGCAAGGGGCAGGTTAGGGGCTGATTGATGGGTGGCAGTGACAGGGGGTGATTGATGGGTGGCAGTGACAGGGGGTGATTGATGGGTGATTGACAGGTGATCAGTGGGTTATTACAGGGAATAACAGATGTAAATATTGCACTGGCAAATTGATAAGGGGGGGTCTGAGGGCAATCTGAGCGTGTGGGCGGGTGATTGGGTGCCGGCAAGGGGCAGATTAGGGTCTAATCTGATGGGTAACAGTGACAGGTGGTGATAGGGGGTGATTGATGGGTGATTGATGGGTAATTAGTGGGTGTTTAGAGGAGAGAAGAGATGTAAACACTGCATTTGGGAGGTGATCTGATGTCGGATCTGCGGGCGATCTATTGGTGTGGGTGGGTGATCAGATTGCCCGCAAGGGGCAGGTTAGGGGCTGATTGATGGGTGGCAGTGACAGGGGGTGATTGACGGGTGATTGACGGGTGATTGACAGGTGATTGACAGGTGATTGACAGGTGATCAGGGGGGATAGATGCATACAGTACACGGGGGTGGGGGGGTCTGGGGGAGGGGGGGGAGGGGGGGGGGGTCTGGGGAGAATCTGAGGGGTGGGGGGGTGATCAGGAGGGAGTAGGGGGCAGATTAGGGACTAAAAAAAAAATAGCGTTGACAGATAGTGACAGGGAGTGATTGATGGGTGATTAGGGGGGTGATTGGGTGCAAACAGTGGTCTGGGGGGTGGGCAGGGGGGGGGGTCTGAGGGGTGCTGTGGGCGATCAGGGGGCAGGGGGGGGGAATCAGTGTGCTTGGGTGCAGACTAGGGTGGCTGCAGCCTGCCCTGGTGGTCCCTCGGACACTGGGACCACCAGGGCAGGAGGCAGCCAGTATAATAGGCTTTGTATACATTACAAAGCCTATTATACACTTTCCGTGCGGCGATCGGGCAGCTAGTAACCCGCCGGCGCTTCCGAACGGCCGGCGGGTTACAGCGAGCGGTGGGCAGAGCCAGTCCCCGGCGGCTGATCGCGTCACAAATGACGCGATCGCCGCATAGCCACTCCCGCAGCCGCCCCCCGCCGATGAGCGTATTGCGGTCGTTTGGGCCCGGACTTTGCCGCCGCCCATCGGCTGGGGGCGGTCCTTAAGTGGTTAAAGAGACTCTGAAGTGAGTCTAAATTCCCTTTTTTAACTTGTAGTTATTTTCATCACTATAACCCCTGCTAAAACGCCGCCATCCCACGGCAAAACAAGGGGTTAATACCCCCCAAATCCCCTCTCCAGTGTCCGGGAAGCGCTTCCTGCTTGAGGCAGAGCTAATGGCTGTAGCTCTGCCTCTCAGCGCGTCAATCCCGGCTGATCGCCGCCTCTCCCCGCCCCTCTTAATCTGCCTTTACAGAGAGGTGCAGGGGGAAAGCCGGAGATCCCCTGGCAGATTGACGCACATGGAGGCAGAGCTGCAGCTCAAAGCTCTGCCTTCGTGAGCAGCAAAATCCACGACCAAGAAAGTTGTGGACTTTGCAGGAGGGATTTGGGGTGTATTAACCCCTCATTTTGCCGCGGAATAGCAGCGTTTCAGCAGGGGTTATAGTGATGAATAGTGTTGGGCGAACAGTGTTCGCCACTGTTCGGGTTCTGCAGAACATCACCCTGTTCGGGTGATGTTCGAGTTCGGCCGAACACCTGATGGTGTTCGGCCAAACCGTTCGGGTTCGCCCGAACTACTAAATGCCCGGCCGAACAGGGCCGAACAGGGCCCCTGTTCGGCCGAACAGGGCCCTGTTCGGCCGAATACCGCCCCCCTATGGGGTCGCAGGCATAAGGGGGGAGCATGCCCCGATCGCGGGGGGGGGGGGGGGGGTCGGAAATTCCCCCCACCCCCTCCGCTAGCGCTCCCCCCTCTGCCCGCTTCTCCATAAAAAAGTTGGCGTAAAGTTAAATATTACCGGTGGTGGCTGCTGCAGTGGCTGGCTGGCAGTGGTGTGAATGAGGAGGAGGAGTCCGAGTATGACGCGTTGAGGCCAGGCAGCGGGCAGTTCAGCGGTAGTACCCTTGTGGTACTTCCGCCCATTCTCTGACCTCACGTCCTCTACGTGATGACGCATACGAGGGTACGCGTCACGCGTACCATCGTATGCGTCATCACGTAGAGGACGTGAGGTCAGAGAAAGGGCGGAAGTACCACAAGGGTACTACCGCTGAACCGCCCGCTGCCTGGCCTCAACGCGTCATACTCGGACTCCTCCTCCTAGTCCTCACTCACACCACTGCCAGCCAGCCACTGCAGCAGCCACCACCGGTAATATTTAACTTTACGCCAACTTTTTTATGGGGAAGCGGGCAGAGGGGGGAGCGCTAGCGGAGGGGGTGGGGGGAATTTCCGCCCCCCCCCCGCGATCGGGGCATGCTCCCCCCTTATGCCTGCGACCCCATAGGGGGGCCGTATTGCGGCATGTTCGGGTCCCCATTGACTTGCATTGAGTTCGGGGTTCGGGCCGAACATGCCGAACATCTGGCCCATGTTCGGCCTGTTCGGCCCGAACCCGAACATCCAGGTGTTCGCCCATCACTAGTGATGAACATAACTACAAGTTAAAAAAGGGAATTTAGACTCACTTCAGTGTTTCTTTAACATCAAGATTAGTGCCGTTGTAAATACTGAGGTAGACAATGTCGGCTTGTTTCGGGATAGATGCTTCATCAGGAATCCACATATAAAGACAAATCTGTATAGTTAACTCATGTTCTTATATGTTTTGCTGTATGTTCGCCATTCTTTGCTATGGATTGGAAAATGTTTCCTGAAGGATACCTTTTATGAACATTTTTGCACACGTCTTCAATAAAGACTTTTTTTATTTTTGCATATACAATTCTTTAAGTTTATTCAGTATTTTTGATTTACATATCCTTGTATTGGTATAAATGCGTAGTCCCTAAACACTGTGGGGAGCCTGCTGCTTCTCCACCCCATCTCCCTCCCCTCTTCATAGGACTGTACATGGCTGAGGAAACAGCAAACACGCATTCATTGTCACCAGTTAGTATCAGACTGTTGGTTGATACAACAATGAACCATAGTTTTAGCTGGCAGAGAGTTTGTGTATGGGATTTTAATTCCTTCTGACAGATAAATCCCACAAGTGACTAGGAGGTTAAACACAGGAAGTTAGAAATTACATGCTGCATACCTCCCAACCATTGTGTTTCTCCTGTCCCGAGTTAAGAGCTATGTCCCGTGACACCTCAGTGGTGGGGACCAGTAGACACCAGGAAACTTTATAGGGGATGTGCCACAGGCAAAATAGAGGTGTGGCTTAAATTGTGGCAGGGGCAGGTCTTAGTGTCCCTTTTTCCTGACTCCAAAAGTAGAGAGGTATGATGCTGCACACTGCTGTTTGCGGAAAGAGATGATAGGTCATAATAAAAATAGAAATTGCCTCGGTGGACTGATAAGTTATGATTCATCTTGTGGGAAAATCCATTGTTTCACTCATCCGTCTCACTGGAAGCTTTTGACCTGATCTTCTGAAAAATCTTTTTTTTTTCTAAAAATGACTGTTTAGCAACAGCCTGCTTTAAATATTCCTTCTGATCAACTGCTCTAATGAGTCTCTCGGTGTTTGGCCCGCGTTTTAGAAATGAATATAAAATAAAGCTCTTTATTCAGAGGTTTAGCGCGTTCCTACCACAGGTTTAAATTTTAATCACAATTAACAGAGGTGATGTTTTCATTCTCGGCAAGCAACCTTTTTTTGGCATAGGAGCTTTCACGGCACTTTTAATAAAATCGACCTCTAAATCCTCATCTTTTTGAAATCATCAATTTGTCAGGCTGGACAGTGAAAGAAAATGCATCTAGAAGTGACTCTGCCTCCAGATGCCTATTAACGTACATTAATTATACTGGAAAAGATATGCGTTTCCATAACAAACCATTGTCAGATCTAATTGAGATAAACTCACCAACAACTCATTAATCTTGTAGACTGTATAATGCAGATCTGGAAGGAGTGAACGGCACAAAGCAGAGTGCGGTGCTTTATCATTGGACGAGGCGCAAACAGTACTTCAGCGAGTCTGTTTGTACTGCGGCAAAGTACAAAGAATCCTTTCTTTCTTACAATGCGTCTTATTAAATTGAATTATAAAACAAAGTCTCAAATGGATGTGATTAGATCTGCGCTGCTCCTGCAATCAGCATATAGCTTATTTTATGTAGGAGATAATAGATTGACAAAGCGAGACTGTGGGGTTTTCAGTCGCAATTTTGTTTCAAAGTCAAGCATCACCATAACTTATATGGTGTTACTTCCTATGATGATGTTTACTATGGAGATGGATAGTTTTATAGTAATAATAATAGTTATATTCTGTTTTCTCTATGTTGTGATAGACAAAACATGTAGTGTATGCACATAAAACCCTGATAGAACATGCAAAACAATTCACTAAGCTCATCTCCTGTCTTTAATAATGATTCTGTGCTGTTTTTATTGTTGTCACCATGGTGATAAAGCATGTAGTATTCACTAAGACATTTACCTCAGGCAAATCTAAACATATTAAGTTAAGGAATGATTGCTAAAGTTAAGATTTCAATCCTCAAAATAATGACAGAGTTCTAAAGTTAAAGACAGGGGCCCATATGCAAATAACCTTTTCTCCTGAGTTTTCTCCTAAGTGATATCTAACAACTTTGTGTCAGTAAAATACCTTTAAAACAACCAGCAAGAAATTAAACTCAAAATATTTTTTCGTAGTACTATATCACATACTTTGGTACTTTTTCAATTGCAAAGTGCTGAAAAGTGGGCCTGGATGTTAATTCACTGAGAAGAATACAAGTGTAATTCAGAGAGAACTACAAGTGTCCCTGTATAGAGAAAAAATATACATAGCAGGCACAAAGAGTGTGGGAGAGAGGGACACTAAGCTTATACAGTATATACACAGCAACTCACACACACACACACACACACACACACACACACACACACACACACACACACACACACCACACACACACACACACACACACACACACACACACACACACACACACACACACACACACACACACACACACACACACACACTTACCTGAGCTTGCTGTAATCATCCTGGCAGCAGGGGGGATGGAGCTATATTCTGCCTGCATGTGCTCCTCCCCTCCCTATCTACTGCACGTAAAAATAACTACAGACTCCAGTAAAAGACCACTCCAGTAAGCAATTAAAATCTGGCAGAAATGACTTATGGACAAGTTCATCTCCTCATGGGGGGTTCTCAGCATTTTCTTTGTTTTCAAAAGCATTCCCTGATTGTCAGTTGTAAGTCTAACTGCCTAAATAGTAAAATATCGGCCAGCCCCCCTAACAACAGTTATGCTTTTAAAAACCCTGAGAATCCCACATGAGGAGATGGACTAGTCCAAAACCTGTCGGTTCTGTCAGAATTTAACTGCTTACTTTTTTAGCTGGAGTGGTCCTTTAAGGACTGGAGTGACAAGACAACACTCTCACTATGAAAACTTATCATCACTACACCTTAATAATGCACGCTTCTTTAGTGAATTCATACTTAAAATACCAATTGATGTGTGGTGATACGTTTTCACTTATCAAATTTGCCTTATTATCACCAGCATGATCTCAGTGAAATGAGGCCCATGCTTTCCAAAAACACATGCAATTTGTGTGTGTTTGTGTACAAATAGACATGATACTGTATTTTTTTCCCCCTGATAAAAATGTCTTTATTAAAAGTGCAAATCACAATTGCATCAACAATGCATGAAAAATAACCTGCAGATGGATACAAAACCCAAATCTCCCAAAAATGCAAAAAAAAAAAAAAAAAAACACATCTGGCAGATAACCCACGGTTTTCTGCACAGACAAGTGTGCTCCCAACCTTAAGGTGCCTGCTAACGGTACAACTTTCAGTGAAAAATCACCCCAAGCTAACAGAAAAATGGGATTGGAAATAAAATGTTAAGTTTTGAATCAGGATGATACCGTTCAGTGGCGTAGCTAAGGAGCAGTGGGCCCCGATGCAAGTTTTACATGGGGCCCCCCAAGCACTCTATACATAACAATTGATACGGCACACCTAAACCTGCCAATGGCAACTACAGTGTCAGAGGTGCAAGAAGGGGATGGGGAACAGTTTGTTAATGGTTACCAATAATAAAAGTATCTATAGAAGTGATTATTATGAGCACAGTACCAATAGGGAGCTAATACTGTAGTTGTGGGAGGGCCCCTCGGGGCCCCTCTGGCCCAAGGGCCCCGATGCGGTCGCTACCTCTGCACCCTCTATTGCTACGCCCCTGATACCGTTTATTGGCTAACTTAACCAGCCTGGTGTTCTATTAAGATCGCCAGGCTGGCGACCAAACGTTTTTTTTTTTTATTAAAACTGAAAGTTGTCTGCATGAAAGCCTACTAGAGGGCGCTCCTAATGCGTACTTCTGATCGCCTCCGGCGATCAGAAGTAACAAGAAGGGCCGCGACGAGCGGCCCTTCTTGTTTTGCTTTCCTCGAGCGGAGTGACTCATGGACGTCAGCCGACGTCCTGACGTCAGCCGCCTCCGATCCAGCCCTTAGCGCTGGCCGGAACTGTTTGGTCCGGCTGCGCTGGGCTCGGGCGACTGGAGGGACCCTTTTTCGCCGCTGCACACGGCGCATCGCCGCGCTGCGGCGGCGATCAGCTAGCACACGCGGCTGGCAAAGTGCCGGCTGCGTGTGCTCCTCTTTATTTGAGGAGAATCGGCCCAGCAGGGGCAGCCTCCGGCGGTAATGGACGAGCTGAGCTCATCCATACCGCCCAGCAGGTTAAGGGAATAAGCGCAAGCAAGCATTCAGCTGTGAAGCCTTTTGTCAGATCCTTTCGTTAAACCCTGTGTGCTTACAAGGTGATGGAACAGACAGCTTAAGGGCTGGTGCACACGGACTACAGGCGGCGTTGAGGCGGCTGGGAAGCCACGTCGTCCTGTGGCGTCTCATTCAGGGGCGGCGGTACGGCGATCGTGGGCTTCCCGTTGCGATCGGCGTTTCTCAGAAGCCGCGGCAGCTAACCGGCCCTGGACGCTGCATGCTGCTTCTAGGGCTGGCGTGATCGGAACGCTGCGTTTGCGCAATCGATGGTAATTGCCGGTAACCACACGATGCTAAACGCTCCCATTCACTTGAATGAGAGCGGTTACCCGACGAGGCCCGAACGCTTGGCGGTAAATGCTACCAATCATCCGAGTGAACCAGCCCATATATGTGCAACATCAAATGGGGATGCATACATATTTTTTTTTTTTTTGCAGGCATAAATACATGTCATTAGACAACTTAAATGAAAACGACTGAGGAATCAGAGACAGTAGACTTAGCCTACTGTCTCTGATTCTCCCAGTTGTTTTTTGCTCTGTTACTGCATGATGAAGCAAGATTGTGCCTGCAAAACCAGGGATGGTTGTAGTCAGCCAACTTCGCTACGCTGGAACTACGCATAGTTTTACGCAATTACGCTTTGCCAAACTACGGTTTCGAAATCAAATATTCGCTTTGTATGCATTCGTAGACTACGCATTCAAATACGCAATTACGTGTAGTGCGAAGCATAGTGTATGCGGACGCTTATGCCCGTATGCAGAAAATTTTACGCATTAATTCCTCTGTAGATATTTATACTGGGAACTCTTCTATGTGTACATTCCCCTTTCCAATGTGTACATTTGTAAGCCTACAATCGCACACGGAAAATTAGCCGTGAGTAACGCATTCGTAGTTCACTATGCAATACACATGTTAACTATGCATAGTGGGCGTAAGCTACGCGTAGCGGTACTTCGCTACGCGTAAATTCGTAAGCGTAGTTTTGAAACTTCCCCTACGAACTACGATGCGTAAATTCGCACTGGCGTAGTTTCTGCTCATCCCTGTGTGAAACGCGCTGCATTGTGGAGTTTTTGAATAAATTCTATTGTTCACGGCCTATCAACAGAGCTTGTGTCTACTTACTGTGGAGGTAAGTCCACCGCTACCTCCTTTTTAAACTGATTTTAAATGTTTTTATCCTATTTTGGCTCCTCTGTTACTGTATCTCATCGTATTATGAAAAGCGTCTTTCCAATGAACTAAATTGTTGTGGAACGATCATCTTTAAGGTGGCCATACACTTATAGATTTACAGCAGATTCGACCATCAGATAGATTTCTGTCAGATGCCTGTCAAGGAGAATCTGACAGGAAGCTATCTGATGTGTGCCACCCACTAGGAACAGATTTCCAATAGATTTCAGAATGAAATCTATTGGAAATCTATTGGAAATCGATCTAAATGCATTATTGGACCATTAGATCCAATGCAACTCTATGGGCCATCGATCTGCTGCCAGCAGCACATCGGACTAGATCTTCCATCCTTTCAGATAGATCTGATCGATTGAAATCGATCAAAATCGGCCACAAATCGATCGAATGGGAATTTGGTAGAATTGATTTCTTATCGATCGATGGCTAAAATCGACCAGTGCTTCACTTTTACTGTTAACGTCCGCGTTTAGCGTTAGCACACTGCATGCAATGTGTTACGATGCCGCAGCCCGTTATACCACAATGCAAACGCCCACTGTGATCGGGACTTAGGTGATGCATCACTATGCCGCTATGAACGTGGCCTAAATGACGTACTGAACAACACAATTTGTGTGGATTTTACAGCAGACTTAAAGTTAAGTAAACAAACAACCCATCATATAGTGAAGTGACAGCAATAATAAAGTATGAAGTTGTACTTTTTATAATGACATGTTTTTGAAGACATTGCCTATGAAATGTTTGGAAACTTGCTTATTGGAGTAATATATCAAGCCCTGAATTTTATTAAGCATTGGTATTGTGGTCAAGGCAGCATACAATAAATCTCCCCCCTAAGGGAGCCACTACATGACCCCCTGTTTATTATCAGACTCATACGACACTCTCTGAGATCAGTGTCTGAAATGCGGATGGTGGATGTGGGTATTACACCACTGACATGTAGGTTGCAAACACACCTGATGCAGGTCTCCGACCCTAACCCCCAAAACCAACATTTATAAAAGTGTTTTGTTTTTTTCAAACACTAAAATAAAACAAAGACTAGACAAAGAAATGGACAATGCTCTTATTAGTTTTTTTTTCCTCTTCCAGTTGCATAACTAGTTTTTGTTGATGCAAGCTCATTTTTAATGCCGTGCACAAACCAATATTCTGGTAAAATAGTATGCAAATAAACATATAGTAGTTTATTATTATCCTCTGAGGAAAGTCAATGCCATGACTATGTACTCTGTAAAGTTCTGCAAAAGATGTCAGTGCTATATAAATGCATAATAATAATATTAATAATAAGAATAAAATGATAGGACATTAGACTATGACTATGGTAGGAGTAGATTATGAGCTCCTCTGAGGACAGTCAGTGACATGACTATGTACTCTGTAAAGCGCTGCAGAAGATGGCAGTGCTATATAAATACTTAAAGCGAACCCAAACCAAACATTTTTTTAATTAAAAATATTTAGTTGCACCACTCTGACACATACAAAGATAAATAAACACTCCTTCAAACCTATGCGCATTTCAGTGCATGCTTTTCACCCTTCTCTTTTCATAGCTAGGGTTATACTGGGGGCAGCCATTAGCAATTCCTCCATAGCTGGACACCACCTACTCCACCAGTTTGCCGGAAAAATCCCGGCAATTTGAAAGGAAGGGAGGGGTTCCTCCAATAAATGTAAAATATTTTATATTTCTCATCATGCAGCTGAAAAAAGACTGCTATTTATAATTATAATTTAGAAAATACATTTTATTTCTGAAATCTTGTATTTTTAATGTGGGTCCACTTTAATAATAATATGGTAGGATATTGGGCTATGACTACGGCAGGATTTGATTGTGAGCTTCTATGAGGACAGTCAGTGACATGACTGTGTACTTTGTAATGTGCTGCAGAAGATGTCAGTGCTATATAAATGCATAATAATAATAATAATAATAATAATAATAATAATAATAATAATAATAATATGATAGAAAATTAGGCTATGACTATGGTAGGATTAGATTGTCAGCTCCTCTGAGGACAGTCAGTAACATGACTATGTACTTTGCAATGTACTGCAGAAGATGTCAGTGCTATATAAATGCATAATAATAATAATAATAATAATAATAATAATATGATAGGACATTAGGCTATAACTATGGTAGGATTAGATTGTCAGCTCCTCTGAGGCCAGTTAGTGACTTGACTATGTACTCTGTAATGTGATGCAGAAGATGTCAATACTATATTAAAAATAAATAATAATACAAATAATGTAGCAGGACATTAGAGTAAGAGGAGATTAGGCTATGACTATGGCAGGATTAGATTGTGAACTTATATGAGGACAGTCAGTGACATGACTATGTACTCTGTAATGTGCTGCAGAAGATGTCAGTGCTAAATACATAATAATAATAATATTATTATTATATAATATAATATTATTATTACATAATAATAATAATCATATAATAATAATAATAATAATAATAATAATAATAATAATAATAATAATAATAATAATAATAATAATAATAATAATAATAATTATTATTATTATTATTATTATTATTATTATTATTATTATTATTATTATTATTATTATTATTATTATTATTATAATATGATAGGACATTAGGCTATGACTATGGTAGAATTAGATTGTCAGCTCCTCTGAGGACAGTCAGTTACATGACTATGTACTCTGTAAAGCAGGGTTGAAGGAGGAAGTGTTTGTAGTCACGTGACCGGCGCATGGAACGCATCGTGGGAGGTGCCAGGGACGGACCGAAGAAGACATCATACAGGTAATATTGACCCCCCCCCGCCCAGCCCGCACAGCTTTACTGGGAGATATCCGGATAGAACTATCCGTATGTCTCCCGAATTTGGATTTGAGTAGCCCTGCTGTAAAGCGCTGCAGAAGATGTCAGTGCTATATAAATACATAATAATAATATGGTAGGACATTAGGCTATGACTATGGCAGGATTAGCCTGTGAGCTCCTCTGAGGACAGTGAGTGACATGACTAAGTACTAAAAAGAAAAAATGAGAATTGGCTCTTGGGTGCATGAGAAATTACAAAACAACTTTATTCGTATCAAATCTATTATAAATCTTTTATCAAAACCAGAAGTCATACAAATATCATAGAAACCCCTTTAAAATCAATAGCTCAGTCTCCCCAGACCAAGAGTGGGACTCCTTTTTAGGGATTTTTTGAGGACTGCAGCCTCATCTTCCCTAGGGTTGGTCTGGGGAGACTGAGCTATTGAATTTAAAGGGGTTTCTATGATATTTGTATGAAACATTGTTGGCATGATGCATGAGAATGTAGATATTATGAATTTAATGTGAAGATTATAGTCTATGCTGGATCCTATTTGACCTGTTTTTTCCATTTTTTTAGTTGTGTGACGAGTGACATGACTATGTACTCTGTAAGGTGCTGCAGAAGATGTCAGTGCTATATAAATGCATAATAATAATAATAATAATAATAATATGATGGGACATTAGGCTATGATTATGGTAGAATTAGATTATCAGCTCCTCTGAGGACAGTCAGTGACTTGACTATGTACTCTGTAAAGTGCTGAGGAAGATGTCAATGCTATATAAAAAATAATAATAATAATAAAATAACAGGACATTAGAGTATGACTACTGTAAGGATTAGATTGTGAGCTCCTCTGAGGACATTCAGTGACATGACTATGTACTCTGTAAAATGCTGCAGAAGATGCCAGTGTTGTATTAATACGTTGGCACAGTTGAAATATAGTGATTGTGAACAGAGGGAATAGGTCAGAGATTGTTGGCAGAGAAAGCACGCCAGAACAGGTGTTCAGAGAGATGCTGGGAGAGACAGCAAGAGATGGAGGAGAGAGAGTGAGAGAGGTGTGGGCAGAGAGGTGCTGGGAGAGACAGCAAGAGCGGGAGGAGAGAGAGTGAGAGAGGTGTGGGCAGAGAGATGCTGGGAGAGACAGCAAGAGATGGAGGAGAGAGAGTGAGAGAGGTGTGGTGAGAGAGATGCTGGGAGAGACAGCAAGAGATGGAGGAGAGAGAGTGAGAGAGGTGTGGCGAGAGAGATGCTGGGAGAGACAGCAAGAGATGGAGGAGAGAGAGTGAGAGAGGTGTGGGCAGAGAGAAAGCAAGTACTGCATTATGCTCTGAACACATGCTGCAATTTCCCGCCCCATCGACGGGTGATCGGACAGGAAATTGTACCATGAGTAAATGTCTAAACTGCTCCTGATCAATAAAGGGATCGATTTTCTGATGATTACTTTGCAAAATTGATCCCTTTCTGAAAATAATTGCCCAATTTCCGTTGATTGGGCGGGAAATTACATTGTGTGTTCATTACATTACACTATATTGCAGATTTTATGTCAGTCATAGTTATTCTCCAAGTATGTTTTATCATTGTCCATTTTCAGATTATAATAATGCTGCCTTTACAGCCCGATCTTCCATACAACACCACACACTATGCAATGAAGCACAGCCTGCACCCACAGTGACTGCCACATTGTGTGAGACTCAGAGTGCAGCCAGCACACAGCAATAACAGAAGGGGAGCAGCCTATCAGTGCACTGCACAGACTTCATACTGCAGCTGGCCAGACGCTGCCTGCAGAATCTGTGCTACACGAAATGATATGCTCCCTTCCCCTGTGTAGAGCTAATCTAGACTACATAACCTTGCATGCCTCACTGTACTCCCCACCCTGCAGATCTGATTGGCTCTTTGCCCGTGTCCACTACCATGATGCTGAGGAGAGGGGAGGGCAGATCTATGTTCCTGGAGGAGGGGAAATAATAGTGCAGGCATAGAAACCATACCTCCCAACTTTTTGAGATGAGAAGGAGGGACACTAAAGCCACGCCCCTGCCACACCCCCAATCACACCCCCGCCACACCCCTAGTCACGCACACCATAAAGATTTCATAAGAAAAATATGTTGTTTTAAAATTCAAGCCACACTGGTCCTTTCTATCCTGGTACAGAACATTTGAAAATAAGAAATATATCAATTTAAAAGATGGGAAGTCCTGAAAGAAGGACAAATGAGGAGGAGAGAGGGACAGAGGGACAGGGTTCCCAAAGAGGGACAGTCCCTCCAAAAGAGGCACAGTTATGAACTATGTAGAAACTAACTTAGGCCCACTGCACACCAAAAACCTCTAGCAGATCCTCAAAATGCTAGAAGTTTTTGAAGCAGATTTCAGAGCGATTCTAGGCATGTTAAAGACGTTTTCTAAACATGCCTAGCGGTTTTTGGAGCATTTTTGTGTAGCAGATTTCATATATTGTTACAGTAAAGCTGTTACTGATCAGCTTCTGTAACAAAAACGCCTAGAAAACCTCTCTGATGTAGCGTTTTTCAGAGCTGTTTTCCACTTTCCTATACTTTAACATTGAAGCAGAAACTCCTCAGAAATCGAAAAAAAATGCTGCAGCCCCCGAGTTAGCATTTGTGGAAAAAAGACCCACTCTGGTGTGCACCATCCCATTCACTTTCATTAGCCAAGCGGTTTTCCCCCTGCAAGCCTTTTAAAAAAACGCTTCAGAACCGCTCTGGTGTGCACCAGCCCTTACTGCTTAGCCAGCTGTGCAAGAGTCATGATCAGTCCCAGTATCCAAGTCTACTGCTCTCGGCAGTTCAAGGCCCCCACCATCCTCCTTAGTGTGTTTTCTCTCTCTACACCAGCCTTCAGAGCTCAGTGCACTCTTTCTTCAGAGCCATGCATCCCTCTAGATATTCCACCAGGGGCGTAGCAATAGGGGGTGCAGAGGTAGCGACCGCATAAGGGCCCTTGAGTTAGAGGGGCCCTGAGGGGCCCTCCCTCAAATTAAGTATAAGCTCTCTATTGGTTCTGTGCTCATAATAATCACTTCTATAGATACTGTGAATAGTGGTAATCATTAACAAGCTGTTCCCCATCCTCTTCTTGCACCTCTGACACTGTAGTTGCCATTGACAGGTTTTGGTGCGCTGTATCAATTGTTATGTATAGAGTGCTTGGGGGGCCCCATTGTAAAACTTGCATTGGGGCTAGTGTTGGGCGAACAGTGTTCGCCACTGTTCGGGTTCTGCAGAACATCACCCTGTTCGGGTGATGTTCGGGTTCGGCCGAACACCTGATGGTGTTCGGCCAAACTGTTCGGCCATATGGCCGAACTAAGAGCGCATGGCCGAACGTTACCCGAACGTTCGGCTAGCGCTGTGATTGGCCGAACGGGTCACGTGTAGTGTTGGGCGAACATCTAGATGTTCGGGTTCGGGCCGAACATGGCCGAACTCCGAACATAATGGAAGTCAATGGGGACCCGAACTTTCGTGCTTTGTAAAGCCTCCTTATATGCTACATACCCCAAATTTACAGGGTATGTGCACCTTGGGAGTGGGTACAAGAGGAAAATTTTTTTAGCAAAAAGAGCTTATAGTTTTTGAGAAAATCGATTTTAAAGTTTCAAAGGGAAAACTGTCTTTTAAATGCGGGAAATGTCTGTTTTCTTTGCACAGGTAACATGCTTTTTGTCGGCATGCAGTCATAAATGTAATACATATAAGAGGTTCCAGGAAAAGGGACCTGTAATGCTAACCCAGCAGCAGCACACGTGATGGAACAGGAGGAGGGTGGCGCAGGAGGAGAAGGCCACGCTTTGAGACACAACAACCCAGGCCTTGCATGAGGACAAGAAGCGTGCGGATAGCAATTTGCATTTTGTCGCCATGCAGTCATAAATGTAATACAGATGAGAGGTTCAATAAACAGGGACCGGAAACGCTAACCCATCACAGATGTTCATTGTTCATGTTACTTGGTTGGGGTCCGGGAGTGTTGCGTAGTCGTTTCCAATCCAGGATTGATTCATTTTAATTTGAGTCAGACGGTCTGCATTTTCTGTGGAGAGGCGGATACGCCGCCGATCTGTGACGATGCCTCCAGCAGCACTGAAACAGCGTTCCGACATAACGCTGGCTGCCGGGCAAGCCAGCACCTCTATTGCGTACATTGCCAGTTTGTGCCAGGTGTCTAGCTTCGATACCCAATAGTTGAAGGGTGCAGATGGATTGTTCAACACAGCTACGCCATCTGACATGTAGTCCTTGACCATCTTCTCCAGGCGATCGGTGTTGGAGGTGGATCTGCACGCTTGCTGTTCTGTGTGCTGCTGCATGGGTGTCAGAAAATTTTCCCACTCCAAGGACACTGCCGATACCATTCCCTTTTGGGCACTAGCTGCGGCTTGTGTTGTTTGCTGCCCTCCTGGTCGTCCTGGGTTTGCGAAAGTCAGTCTGTCGGCGTACAACTGGCTAGAGGAGGGGGAGGATGTCAATCTCCTCTCTAAAGTCTCCACAAGGGCCTGCTGGTATTCTTCCATTTTGACCTGTCTGGCTCTTTCTTCAAGCAGTTTTGGAACATTGTGTTTGTACCGTGGATCCAGAAGGGTATAAACCCAGTAATTGGTGTTGTCCAGAATGCGCACAATGCGTGGGTCGCGTTCAATGCAGTCCTAGGCCGAAGAGGTCATAGCCTAGGGTCACAAAACCTGTTTATTTGGGCAATTTCAATGGTTTGCGAGTCTGACGTACATAAATCGCAGCAATGGCCGTTAGCAACGTCTGAATCTCACGAAATGTCTCATGCAGGTAGAAGACATATTGTTAGACTTAGGCTCCAAAGATGGGTTCCCTACATCTCTGCAAACCAGAGTTACAGGGCTCCAAATTTGGTAAAATCCCCCATAGGCTTTCATTGGGCCTCCTATTTACAGTTCCAAAATCTCACATCTTTTCAAAGGGCAATTACTCAGCAGTGGCAAATTTTCTAGCATTGTAGGGACCCTTAGGGGGAACATGACTGGTGAGTTTCGGGCCCCTAGGCCAAAGAGGTCATAGCCTAGGGTCACAAAAACCTGTTTATTTGGGCTATTTTAATGGTAGTGATGGTGACGTACATAAATCGCAGCAATGGCCGTTAGCAAAGTCTGAATCTCACGAAATGTCTCATGCAGGTAGAAGACATATTGTTAGACTTGGATTCCAAAGATGGGGTCCCTACATCTCTGAAAACCAGAGTTACAGGGGTCCAAAATTGTTAAAACCCCCATAGGATTTCATTGCCTCCCTATTTCACTTTCCAAAATCTCACATCTTTTCAAAGGGCAATGGCTCAGCAGTACCAAATTTTCTAGCATTGTAGGGACCCTTAGGGGGAACATGACTGGTGAGTTTCCGGCCCCTAGGCCGAAGAGGTCATAGCCTAGGGTCACAAAAACCTGTTTATTTGGGCTATTTCAATGGTAGTGATGGTGACATACATAAATCGCAGCAATGGCCGTTAGCAAAGTCTGAATCTCACGAAATGTCTCATGCAGGTAGAAGACATATTGTTAGACTTGGATTCCAAAGATGGGGTCCCTACATCTCTGCAAACCAGAGTTACAGGGGTCCAAAATTGGTAAAATCCCCCATAGGATTTCATTGCCTCCCTATTTCACTTTCCAAAATCTCACATCTTTTCAAAGGGCAATGGCTCAGCAGTACCAAATTTTCTAGCATTGTAGGGACCCTTAGGGGGAACATGACTGGTGAGTTTCGGGCCCCTAGGCCGAAGAGGTCATAGCCTAGGGTCACAAAAACCTGTTTATTTGGGCTATTTCAATGGTAGTGATGGTGGCGTACATAAATCTCAGCCATGGCCGTTAGCAACGTCTGAATCTCACGAAATGTCTCATGCAGGTAGAAGACATATTGTTAGACTTGAATTCCAAAGATGGGGTCCCTACATCTCTGCAAACCAGAGTTACAGGGGTCCAAAATTGGTAAAATCCCCCATAGGCTTTCATTGGGCCTCCTATTTACCGTTCCAAAATCTCACACCATTTCAAAGGGCAATGGCTCAGCAGTGGCAAAACTCACCAGTCATGATCCCCCTAAGGGTCCCTACAATGCTAGAAAATTTGGTACTGCTGAGCCATTGCCCTTTGAAAAGATGTGAGATTTTAGAAAGTGAAATAGGGAGGCAATGAAATCCTATGGGGGATTTTACCAATTTTGGACCCCTGTAACTCTAGTTTGCAGAGATGTAGGGACCCCATCTTTGGAATCCAAGTCTAACAATATGTCTTCTACCTGCATGAGACATTTCGTGAGATTCAGACTTTGCTAACGGCCATTGCTGCGATTTATGTACGTCACCATCACTACCATTGAAATATTGCAAATAAACAGGTTTTTGTGTCCCTAGGCTATGACCTCTTCGGCCTAGGGGCCCGAAACTCACCAGTCATGTTCCCCCTAAGGGTCCCTACAATGCTAGAAAATTTGGTACTGCTGAGCCATTGCCCTTTGAAAAGATGTGAGATTTTGGAAAGTGAAATAGGGAGGCAATGAAATCCTATGGGGGATTTTACCAATTTTGGACCCCTGTAACTCTGGTTTGCAGAGATGTATAGACCCCATCTTTGGTATCCAAGTCTAACAATATGTCTTCTACCTGCATGAGACATTTCGTGAGATTCAGACTTTGCTAACGGCCATTGCTGCGATTTATGTACGTCACCATCACTACCATTGAAATATCCCAAATAAACAGGTTTTTGTGACTCTAGGCTATGACCTCTTCGGCTTAGGGGCCCGAAACTCACCAGTCATGTTCCCCCTAAGGGTCCCTACAATGCTAGAAAATTTGGTACTGCTGAGCCATTGCCCTTTGAAAAGATGTGAGATTTTGGAAAGTGAAATAGGGAGGCAATGAAATCCTATGGGGGATTTTACCAATTTTGGACCCCTGTAACTCTGGTTTGCAGAGATGTAGGGACCCCATCTTTGGAATCCAAGTCTAACAATATGTCTTCTACCTGCATGAGACATTTCGTGAGATTCAGACTTTGCTAACGGCCATTGCTGCGATTTATGTACGTCACCATCACTACCATTGAAATATCGCAAATAAACAGGTTTTTGTGACCCTAGGCTATGACCTCTTCGGCCTAGGGGCCCGAAACTCACCAGTCATGTTCCCCCTAAGGGTCCCTACAATGCTAGAAAATTTGGTACTGCTGAGCCATTGCCCTTTGAAAAGATGTGAGATTTTGGAAAGTGAAATAGGGAGGCAATGAAATCCTATGGGGGATTTTACCAATTTTGGACCCCTGTAACTCTGGTTTGCAGAGATGTAGGGACCCCATCTTTGGAATCCAAGTCTAACAATATGTCTTCTACCTGCATGAGACATTTCGTGAGATTCAGACTTTGCTAACGGCCATTGCTGCGATTTATGTACGTCACCATCACTACCATTGAAATAGCCCAAATAAACAGGTTTTTGTGACCCTAGGCTATGACCTCTTTGGCCTAGGGGCCCGAAACTCACCAGTCATGTTCCCCCTAAGGGTCCCTACAATGCTAGAAAATTTGCCACTGCTGAGTAATTGCCCTTTGAAAAGATGTGAGATTTTGGAACTGTAAATAGGAGGCCCAATGAAAGCCTATGGGGGATTTTACCAAATTTGGAGCCCTGTAACTCTGGTTTGCAGAGATGTAGGGAACCCATCTTTGGAGCCCAAGTCTAACAATATGTCTTCTACCTGCATGAGACATTTCGTGAGATTCAGACGTTGCTAACGGCCATTGCTGCGATTTATGTACGTCAGACTCGCCACCATTGAAATTGCCCAAATAAACAGGTTTTGTGACCCTAGGCTATGACCTCTTCGGCCTAGGACTGCATTGAACGTGACCCACGCATTGTGCGCATTCTGGACAACACCAATTACTGGGTTTATACCCTTCTGGATCCACGGTACAAACACAATGTTCCAAAACTGCTTGAAGAAAGAGCCAGACAGGTCAAAATGGAAGAATACCAGCAGGCCCTTGTGGAGACTTTAGAGAGGAGATTGACATCTTCCCCCTCCTCTAGCCAGTTGTATGCCGACAGACTGACTTCCGCAAACCCAGGACGACCAGGAGGGCAGCAAACAACACAAGCCGCAGCTAGTGCCCAAAAGGGAATGGTATCGGCAGTGTCCTTGGAGTGGGAAAATTTTCTGACACCCATGCAGCAGCACACAGAACAGCAAGCGTGCAGATCCACCTCCAACACCGATCGCCTGGAGAAGATGGTCAAGGACTACATGTCAGATGGCGTAGCTGTGTTGAACAATCCATCTGCACCCTTCAACTATTGGGTATCGAAGCTAGACACCTGGCACAAACTGGCAATGTACGCAATAGAGGTGCTGGCTTGCCCGGCAGCCAGCGTTATGTCGGAACGCTGTTTCAGTGCTGCCGGAGGCATCGTCACAGATCGGCGGCGTATCCGCCTCTCCACAGAAAATGCAGACCGTCTGACTCAAATTAAAATGAATCAATCCTGGATTGGAAACGACTACGCAACACTCCCGGACCCCAACCAAGTAACATGAACAATGAACATCTGTAATGGGTTAGCGTTTCCGGTCCCTGTTTATTGAACCTCTCATCTGTATTACATTTATGACTGCATGGCGACAAAATGCAAATTGCTATCCGCACGCTTCTTGTCCTCATGCAAGGCCTGGGTTGTTGTGTCTCACAAAGCGTGGCCTTCTCCTCCTGCGCCACCCTCCTCCTGTTCCATCACGTGTGCTGCTGCTGGGTTAGCGTTACTGGTCCCTTTTCCTGGAACCTCTTATATGTATTACATTTATGACTGCATGCTGACAAAAAGCATGTTACCTGAAAAGAAAACAGACATTTCCCGCATTTAAAAGACAGTTTTCCCTTTGAAATTTTAAAATCGATTTTCTCAAAAACTATAAGCTCTTTTTGCTAATTTTTTTTTCCTCTTGTACCCACTCCCAAGGTGCACATACCCTGTACATTTGGGGTATGTAGCATGTAAGGAGGCTTCACAAAGCACAAAAGTTCGGGTCCCCATTGACTTCCATTATGTTCGGAGTTCGGGTCGAACACCCGAACATCGCGGCCATGTTCGGCCTGTTCGGCCCGAACCCGAACATCTAGATGTTCGCCCAACACTAATTGGGGCCCACAGCTCCTTAGCTACGTCACTGTATTCCCCTGCTCATGTGAATATTCTTATGCACAAGGAGCACCATTTTTCCCACTTGTTCTTCCTTCCTTCTCTGCTCTGTGGTTTAGGGCTTATTCACATTATAAGTGATTTTGCTTATTTTTAAGAGCTGGTGATTTTAAATATCTCCTTAAAAGCGATTGAGCAATGTTAGCTTATGTCAGTGTTCTCACATAAGCGATGAGCTTTCTATCCAATCGCAAAAGCGGCTCCTGCACCATTTCCAGAATGTTTGCGATTCAATAGAAAGTATAGCAAAATCGCTAAGCGCTTTGAAAAGCGATTTGCTGAGCGCTTTAATGAATAAATACATTGTATTTATTCATTTCCAGGTCAAAGAGTTCACTTCCTGATTGACGTCAGGAAGTGAACAAAACATTGCTACACAAAGTGCTTAGAAAAGTGATTTTTCTAAGTGAAACTCGCTCTGAAAGCGCTTAGAAAAGCACTTACAAAATCGCTGACAAAATTGCTTAGCGATTGCACTGGCGATTTAGAATTTGAACGAGGCCTAACAGCCTGTTTGTGGGCGGCAGCCTACCTGTACTACCAGTAATGTGACTACATACAGGATACGGGGGTGTTGCTACGTTTTTGTGTTCCCAAGCAGCACATAATATGTGACTTTTGCCCTCCTCCTTCTCAGAAGCCCCTTCTCTTGTAGTAATAGGTATCCAAAAATGCGCTCCCAAAGGTAGGCCCTCAGTATAGGTAGGTAGCCAAAGGTGCAACCCTCCAATATAGGTAGCCACCCCTGGTATAGCTAGCCACCCACTTATAGGTAGCTAAAGGTAAACTTTCCTCTCCCCCAATTGGCTATTGGTGATGGGATGTGGCTTTCTACTGCTTATCCATCCCCAACACTCACAGACCTGCAGATCAGCATCAATCCAAAGCGAGGAGAGCAGCACACAGTAATTGTGCGGAACATTTCAAGTGCAGGAAATGAGCAATGAACTCACTTCCGCTCAGTGGTCACTGCAATGCTCCCACCTCTGTTCATGTAGCTGCTGCTCTGCAGTCTGTGTGTGAGTGACGGGGAGGCAGTGGAGACCATATAAGTCACAGACAGGGTGGCCCTCATCCCCCAAGCGGCCACTTAGTTCACCTGGGCCAAGTAGCAACCCCCACAGAATACCGTCTACTGTGCTTCCCTATATGGTGCAGGTCTCCCCACCTTTACATGATTACCTACTGTGAGTGCCGGTGACATAGAAAAAAGTGATTTACAATGCCTATTAACCACTTCAGTACCAGCGGTCTCTGGTCCTACCGACATCACGCCACACGGATTCGCCACTACCAACGATCGCACTTCTCTCTTGTCGCTGAAGCTTACTCGCTCTGCCACCAACAGCAGAGCTCCCTGAGCCGGTCAGGAGCCAATCAACGAAAGCGGCAGGTCCATGAGGAGTGCTAGTTTAAATCTACGTCCTGGCAGGGATAACAGCTCCCAAACAGAGCATACATTTCAATAAACACTGTCCAGAAGCGGTTAATCTGGAACAAATGTTCCTTTATATGTACTGTATGTAGACACATGTTTAGATTCGATGATGTTTTGCAATAGTGGCCCTTTAAAGTGTACCTGAGATGAGTAATAAGAAAGATTTTATATTTACCCAGGGCTTCCTCCAGCCCCATGAGAACCACTGCGTCCCTCACCATTCTCCCGCGCGCCTCAGTTCTGCCGCAATCAGCCCTGGTAACTGGCTCAGTCATGCCCGTTGTGCTCTTCTGCGCATGCTCGGACAGCCGAGCATGCCCAGAAGAGCCCTACTGGAGCAACTGAACCACATTACCAGAGCTGATTGCGGGCAAATGGTGCCACCCAGGAGGACGGCGAGGGACTCAGCGGTGCTCATGGGGCTGGAGAAAGCCCCGGGTAAGTATACAATCTTTCTCATTACTCATCTCAGGTTTCCTTTATTGTTAGCAAAATTGTACAAAAGTAAATAGCTTTTAAGACCTCTAAGCCACAGAAGAGAAAATAATGAGAATGTTCGTTCTTTTGCATGTAACTGCTAGGTGAAGAATGTGCGTACAAAGCTGGCGTTACCCCATACACCAATGTGATGCGCTGTACACAGTTGAAGGATTGTACTTGCCCTTACTGGAGCTTTGTAAATCACACTCATTATTTCTGAATGTACCAGGTATAACCTTTGGTATGTATATAATACACCTCATTCGTTGCATTTAATTGGATTCTTCTATCTTTAGCAGAAATCCTGTATTTTGCCATTCTTCATCTTCAAACAAGCATGTAATACTTTCCCAATTATCTATCTGCTGAATTAAAGGGGCTGCATAATGAGGAATGCAGATTTTTATGTGCTATACTAATTGATTATAAATGTCAGTGCAATGCGTGACGTGAGCGGGGAGTGTGCCCACTGCACAGGTGTATAACCTTAAGCTGAAAACTCATTCTATACATGTCTTACTAGTGAGGAAATACTGTACATGACACGGAATAGTGGTGGCACTAATAGAAGCAGTGCTGTCCAACTTTTTATGCACTATTAAACGCACTGTCATATACATGATGGGCCTACAAGGGAATTCAACTTCAGCTTTTATTACAACATTGGCATATATATGGATAGCGCTATACAAGTTTTGGGGGTTCATTTGCTTAGTATCTAACCAGTGATGTAGCTAAGGAGCTTGGGGACACCGTTGCAAGTTTTACATGGGGCCCCTGGCACTCTAAGGATATGGAGCCCCAAAACCTACCACGGTCAGCTGCAGTGTCAGAGAGTAAGGAAACAGGTTTTTTTAAGGATTACCACTATTCAATACACATACAGAAGTGTTCATTACCAGCATAGCACCAATGAAAAGCTAGTAAGATGGATGAAGGGCACCTAGTGGACCCCTTTGGTCCAAGGGCCCCGGTGCTGTCACATCTGCTCTGTCACAACCTCTGCACCCCCTATTGCTCCACCACTTTGTCTAACATTCAACTTAGTATTACCATTGTCAATAAATAATCTAGGCACACAATTCTTGGTGACCAACTTTATTTAGTAACACACAGTCGCAATCACAGATGTCATGTAGACCAATGCATATCCCAGTTTATATATAATTGTGAATTAAAAGTCACAGGATTTTTTCTCAAAAATGTGTGGTTACTACCATATTCTCTTTTCAACGACCATAACGTGAGAATACATTTTTTTGCAAAAATATTCTCCTCTACAAAATAAAAATATTATCTTCAACGGGATAGGTATTTGGCAAAAATTTGGGTGCAACGCAGGTAACACATTCAACACTTAAAGTGAACTGAGCACCATTTTTATCACCCAGGCCATCTCAATGGCACAATAAATATGCATGCCAACAATGTGGTTCATTAATAAAAAAAACAATTTTACCTCTTCTTTTTACATTTAAGTCTAGCAGAGGGTTGTATCTGCATACTTCCGAGGCCGGCCCGGCCTCCTAAGTTTCAGGCATAGAAGGACTGATGTAATTATTTTATTGCACACATTAGCAGAGAGCAAAGAAAAGCTTTCTTCAGCAGGGGGTGGGTAGATAAAACACTGTGCTTCACAGAGTTTTGAGAAGTCACAGATGCTATCTTCACACATTCCCCTGGATAAATAATGGGCAGCTAGAAAGGGAGGGGTGACATGGCATCTTTTATAGCAATTAGAAACCAGGGAAAAAAGTGGTACTTAGTTCTCGTTAAGAACGATATGTGTTTTTAGCTAGACTGAATGAAAGGGATTGTGGAAGTCAACATGGGAATGGAGAATCCCCCTCTAAACCAAAGAAAGAAGGAGGAGGAGGAGGAAGAAGAGGTGGAGGATGATGTTGCACAGCTAACACAAGGTGTAGGATGCTAAAAAGCAAAAGAACCTTAGTTGTATTTGTCAGCACAGAACTTTAAATGGGACAAAAGCATTAGCCACATGTTATAAGTAGCAACTCCACTTGGCCCAGAAAATAGATTAGTTGATTTCCATCCTGTATTCTCTCTAGTGTTGGGCGAACAGTGTTCGCCACTGTTCGGGTTCTGCAGAACATCACCCTGTTCGGGTGATGTTCGAGTTCGGCTGAACACCTGATGGTGTTCGGCCAAACTGTTCGGCCATATGGCCGAACTAAGAGCGCATGGCCGAACGTTACCCGAACGTTCGGCTAGCGCTGTGATTGGCCGAACGGGTCACGTGGTTCGGACCCGAACGCGCTCTGATTGGCCGAACGTGTCACGTGGTTCGGGTAAATAAATACCCGATCCACGTCATTTCTCCGCCATTTGTCTGTGGGTTTAGCTTTGGGTAGGCAGGCAGGGTAGTTCTCTCTCCAGCCAGGCTAGCCAGGGTCCCCCGGTCATTGTGTCGCTGCTGGGAATAGTAGTACACCGCTCACCCACACTATATAGCATTGTGTTTACTGCCACTGTGTGTCTGCTGGGAACAGTAGTGCACCGCTCACCCAGTATAGCATTGTGCTCTGTGTCGCTGCTGGGAATAGTAGTACACCGCTCAGCCACACTATATAGCATTGTGATTACTGCCACTCTGTGTGTCTGCTGGGAACAGTAGTGCACCGCTCACCCTGTATAGCATTGTGCTCTGTGTCGCTGCTGGGAAAAGTAGTACACCGCTCACCCACACTATATAGCATTGTGTTTACTGCCACTCTGTGTCTCTGCTGGGAACAGTAGTGCACCGCTCACCCTGTATAGCATTGTGCTCTGTGTCGCTTCTGGGAATTGTAGTACACCGCTCACCTCTTATCTTTATTACATTTATGACTGCATGGCGGCAAAATGCATGCTATCCGCACGCTTCTTGTCCTCATGCAAGGCCTTGGTTGTTGTGTCTCAAAGCGTGGCCTTCTCCTCCTGTGCCTCCTCCTGTTCCATCACGTGTGCTGCTGCTGCTGCTGCTGGGTTATCGTTGCCGGTCCCTGTTTATGGAACCTCTTATCTTTATTACATTTATGACTGCATGGCGGTAAAAAGCATGCTATCCGCACGCTTCTTCTTGTCCTCATGCAAGGCCTGGGTTGTTGTGTCTGAAAGCGTGGCCTTCTCCTCCTGCGCCTCCTCCTGTTCCATCACGTGTGCTGCTGCTGGGTTAGCGTTGCCGGTCCCTGTTTATGGAACCTCTTATCTTTATTACATTTATGACTGCATGGCGGCAAAATGCATGCTATCCGTGCAAAGAAAAATGACATTTTCCGCATTTAAAAGACAGTTTTTCCTTTGAAACTTTACAATCAATTTTCTCAAAAACTATAAGCTCTTTTTCAAATATTTTTTTTCCTCTTGTACCCACTCCCAAGGTGCACATACCCTGCAAATTTGGGGTATGTAGCATGTAAGGAAGCTTTACAAAGCACGAAAGTTTGGGTCCCCATTGACTTCCATTATGTTCGGAGTTCGGCGCGAACACCCGAACATCGCGGCCATGTTCGGCGAACGTTCGCGAACCTGAACATCCAGGTGTTCGCCCAACACTAATTCTCTCTCCTGCCACTGAAGCTGCAATTCCCTCCTCTATTTACCCTGGCACAGGGGGTCTAATGCATGCAGAATTCAAGATGGTACCTCCCAGTACTTCAGTACTTACTGTGTCGTTGAGTCAGAAGTAGCAGTAGGTGGTCTACTCTACTTGATCCAATATTGGTTGAAGAAGGGACAAGCAGAGCACCAGGCAATGGAAGGAGGAAAATACAGTATACTCCTGCAACATCATGGTGAGTGAGCAGGGTGGCTGTTATAGTAGTTGTCCACCAAAAAGCAGAAATAACCACCAGATGTCTACCCCCCGAATATGTCAATGGTGTACAAACTCAGTTAATGAATCTAAAATATGTGGGCCTGTTGGGTTAAATAGCTCTCAAACGGAATTGAGGCAAGTTTGAGAAAGCACTGCTAATGATGCAGTGCCCACACTGAGGTCTATTGGGAAAAAGTGTGTTTCAAAAATCAGGGTGTTAGAGCTTACATGGTGGTCCAAGATGAGAGGAGAAAACACACAATCACATGACAGGTGAACTGGTTAATTTTTTTCTAATTAAAAAGACACAGTGACAACAAATTATCTCAGTATCGGGGACATATGTGCTGCTTAGTGATCAGCCAAAATGTTGCGTTTCCGTAAAAAAAAAAAAAAAACCATAAAATTGTAATTCATAATCAACATAAAATTCTTAATCAATTATTTTGTGTTGTAATTTCACGTTATATCATAATTTTGTGTTTCATTTTGCAATATTTGTAAAACAAGAAAATTACACAAAATTACAGAATTACAGGTATAATTTTGCATTTTACACAAAAATTTGTCCCCGAAAAATATTTGTTATTCTAAAAAATTTTGTAGGTCCAAAAATGTTATTGTGAAAATGAGCGTAATTACGAAAATGATAGTAATTTGTGTAAGATCAAAATTATGACAAATTTCACATAATTTTTTTTGTGATTATGAAAATTACATAAAATTTCGCGAAATCGTTATTAGCACATCACTAGTGCTGCTAGGCATTGGTCCTCCTTTAAATAACTTGCCATTTTTTGTTTTTGCCTGAAATAGTCTGTCTAGACTGTAAAGTACTCACCCTACTTAATTTTAGAAGTGAAATGTATTTTTCTGTTTTGGTAAATGTATTTTAGCTCTTTTGAAAAGAAATAAAACCCCTATATTAGTCATTGCCTAGTCTTAAACCTCCAGCCATCTATTTCCCCGGATATTTATTTATATTCAGGATATCCAGTTAAAAACTGTCAGTGTGTTAACCTATGTACACGGGCTGTCTCATCAATCTCCTGCACCTGCTCCGAGCTCTCTATAGGACATATTCAGTGTGCGCACACTTTGATATACATCAGCCCTTTTCAGAATCACATTTTATAAAGTGTTTTGGAGAACATTGCATATTTATCTTGCTTTCACTTATATGCAGATTTTTGTTAACACTGCAGCATTTATCTGAGTTATTATTTCAGTTATCTCTAGATACATATTCTGGGAATCATCATTATTCCGCATGATATTTTTTACATGGACTTCATTTAAGGACATCCGAGGTGAAAATAAACTGAAGAGAAAAACAATTGCATCTAGCCTCCTTCGCCTAAAAATGCCTAGATATCCCACAGTTTTATTTTATGTTTAAATCTATTTTTTTTAAGTTTTTACTGTTTCATTGTCTCTGCTCAATGACACCTTCATTAAAGTATGCCAGAGCTCAAATATATGAATTATTGACCCTTTTTATCTCTTTTCTGCTTTCAGAATCCATTTACTGACAGGAAAGTGTTTTATGGCTGTAATTACTTATCACCGAGGGTTACACTGTAGTCTGATACAAAGTGTCACTTGCATACCCGATGTTTAACTCTTTCAGGCAGAGAAAGAAAAAAAAATAACAGCCTAGTTATTTATGTTCTTGGCACTGTACATACACATGTCTATCTCATCATGTTACATGTCACCTTGGTTGTCCTTTAAAGAGATGAGCTTTTTACTATTTCGTTAAGACTGTGAGCACAAGTGAGCTCACTGCTCTTGAGTTTATATTTCTTATGTATATAACTTAATAGTTTGCACCCTGTTAAGTAGCCCATACACTCAGCCGAATTTCTGGCCGACCGATCGATCCCGATCGATCGATCGATCAATCGATTGCAAATCGGTTGGCCAATCGACCGATCGACGGCCGATTTCGATCGATTTCGATGGATTTCCATCGAACTTGCAGGGTGGAAAATTTAGGTCGATCTGATGAGATTGCTTATCAGTTTGCATTGGCCTTAATGGAAATCTGATGGCAAAAAAATGCCATCAGATCGAATTTCAATAGATTTCAAACTGAAATCTATTGGAATTCTATCCTGGTAAAAAATGTTCTAAAAACGCATCAGATAGATCATCAGATGCATTTCTTATCTATCTGCTGCCAATCTGACGAGTGTATGGGCACCTTTAGGTATTATAGAATGCTGTTTAAAGTGGAACTGTAGTAAAAATAACGTTTTTTTTTTTTTTTTTTTTTTTTACAATTTTGATTATAAATAATTTAACCAGTGTTTGTCTATTGTAAAGTCTTTCATCACCATGATTTATATTCTGAAATGTATCACCGGTGGCAACATCTTTAGTCTTTTTTGGGTGCATCGCTGTAGAATGTTTGCTTACAGAGAGCTCTGTAGCCATTGAACAAAAAAAATACCAGGACCCATATGCAATTCACTTTTTCTCCTGCTTTATCTCCTGGTCCCCAGAGAGCCAAATAGGCACCCAGGTTGTATGACTTCATGGCCAGATAAACAGAACTATTTACACATTTAACCCTCCAATAGTGTTGCAGAACTGAACAGGAGGACCTATTAGTTATGTACATGAGGTTTTAAAAAGAAGAAAATGGGGGAGGGTTTATTTTTGTAGCCTTTTGTAGCTTGAATGTGATGTTGTAATATTCCAACACTGGATCTCTTCAAAGTAACTTTTTAGCATCTTTCAGGCCTGGTGCACACCAAAGGAGTTTTTCTGAGCGTTTTGAGTTTTTAAATCTGCTGCTAATGTTATCCTATGTGTCTGTGCACACTGGAGCAATGAGGTTTTGTAAAAAACCCCATAGCATTACATTGGGAAGAGCTTTTGAAACCTCTAAAAGCTCTTCCCAATGTAATGCTATGGGTTTTTTTACAAAACCTCATTGCTCCAGTGTGCACAGACACATAGGATAACATTAGCAGCAGATTTAGAAACTCAAAACGCTCAGAAAAACTCCTTTGGTGTGTTCCAGGCCATAATTGAAAAAAAAAAAGTAGGTGAAAAAGTACTATCAACATTATTTTGTGTATTATCTTGCTTGCTGGTGGTTTAAGGGCTGGTGCACACCAGAGCAGTTCTGGAGCGTTTTTAAAAACGCTAGCTGTTTAAAAACTGCTTGGGTAATGTATTTCAATGGGCCGGTGCACACCAGAGCGGTTCGTTTTTTCCACAAACTCAAACTCGGGGGGTTGCAGCATTTTTGAGATTTCTGAGGCGTTTCTGCCTCAATGTAAAGTATAGGAAAGTGGAAACCCGCTCTGAAAAACGCTAGATCAGAGCAGCGTTTTTGTAACAGAGGCTGTTCAGTAACAGTTTTACTGTAACAATATATAAAATCTGCTACACAAAAATGCTCCAAACGCTAAGCATGTTTAGAAAACCTCTCTAAACATGTGTAGAATCACTCTGAAATCTGCTTCAAAAACCTCTAGCGTTTTGCGGATCTGCTAGAGGTTTTTGGTGTGCACTGGGCCTAAAGGGCATTTTATATCAAGGTGTGAAAAGGTGTGAAAATATCACCTAGGAGAAAACTCAGGAGAAAAAGAATTGCATATGGTCCCAGGTCTCCCAGAATGCTCTGGGAGGAGAATCCAACATAGCTAAACAGCCTAGGCTGAGCATCACTGGGAGGGCGGGGTCACGTACCAATATGCAGCAATATATATATATATATATATATATATATATATATATATATATATACACATACATACATGTACATATATTTTATAGCAAATGTCCACAAATATTTCTCAGAATATTTCAGCCAAACTCTGGAACTACCTAAAATGTGTGGTGTGTGCGTGCGTGGGTGTGTGCGTGCGTGGGTGTGTGTGTGTGTGGTGTGTGTGTGTGTGGTGTGTGTGGTGTGTGTGTGGCGTGTGTGTGTGTGTGTGTGTGCGTGCGTGTGTGTGCGTGTGTGGCGTGTGTGTGTGCGTGCGGCGTGTTTGTGTGTGTGGGTGTGTGGTGTGTGGTGTGTGTGCACGTGCGGCGTGTTTGTGTGTGTGGGTGTGTGTGTGTGGGTGTGTGTGTGCATGTGTGTGGGTGTGTGTGCGTGCGGCATGTTTGTGTGTGTGTGTGGTGTGTGTGCGTGTGTGTGTGTGTGTGCGTGCGGCGTGTTTGTGTGTGTGGTGGGGTGTGCGTGTGCATGCGTGTGTGTGTGCGTGTGTGGCGTGTGTGTGTGTGTGTGCGGCGTGTTTGTGTGTGTGTGTGCGTGTGTGTGTGCGTGTGTGGCGTGTGTGTGTGCGTGTGTGTGTGTGGGTGTGCGTGCGGCATGTTTGTGTGTGTGGGTGTGTGTGCGTGCGGCGTGTTTGTGTGTGTGGGGGTGTGTGTGTGCGTGCGGCGTGTTTGTGTGTGTGGGTGTGTGTGTGTGGTGTGTGTGTGCGCGTGCGGCGTGTTAGTGTGTGTGGGTGTGTGTGTGTGCGTGCGGCGTGTTTGTGCGTGTGTGTGTGCGTGTGTGGCGTGTATGTGGGTGTGTGTGTGTGGTGTGTGTGCGCGTGCGGCGTGTTTGTGTGTGTGGGTGTGTGTGTGTGCGTGTGGCGTGTTTGTGTGGGTGTGTGTGTGTTGTGTGTGCGTGTGTGTGTGTGCGTGCGGCGTGTTTGTGTGTGTGGGTGTGTACGTGCGGCGTGTTTGTGTGTGTGGGTGTGTGTGGTGTGTGTGTGCGTACGGCGTGTTTGTGTGTGTGTGTGTGTGGCGTGTAAGTGGGTGTGTGTGTGTGGTGTGTGCGCGCGTGCGTCGGGTTTGTGTGTGTGTGTGTGTGTGTGCGTGCGTGCAGCGTGTTTGTGTGTGTGGGTGTGTGTGTGTGCGTGCGGCGTGTTTGTGTGTGTGTGGTGTGTGTGCGCGTGCGGCGTTTGTGTGTGTGGGTGTGTGTGGGTGTGTGTGTGTGCGTACGGCGTGTTTGTGTGTGTGTGTGTGTGTGGTGTGTGTGCGCGTGTGTGTGTGTGTGTGTGCGTACGGCGTGTTTGTGTGTGTGGGTGTGTGTGTGTGCATGTGGCGTGTGTGTGTGGGGGTGTGTGCGTGCGTGTGTGTGTGGGTGTGTGTGTGTGTGTGGTGTGTGTGTGTGTGTGGTGTGTGTGCGCGTGCATACGTGCGTGTGTGTAGCCATGCAACAGGCATGGTGGTCTTAAATCTTGGTTATGGTAGAAGCTAATATACTGATATATTAATGCAATACGCTATTCATACAAGTAAAAATAAAGGTAATAACTTGCCTCTTCTGTTATGATTTAATGCAGCTCAATACTAATGATCATTTCTATACACTACATTTCACTTTAATAGACCCTTTTGTTTAAGGATTTTGAGCATCACACTGTTGTCTTAAATCCCACTAATATTTTTATTGTACTCTGAGTGGAGACTGTTAGTAGTTTTTAAAAGTTGTATGTCCAGTTTTTTTTCTGGGCTTTTACTGACATACTGTATAGAGGTGGCCTTTAATTAATTATGGTTTGATATGTATTTTACAGCTTGCTTATGAATTATGGAAGAGGTTCTTGAAGACACATTATTTTGCGTGTTGCAGCTTAGGCTGGGGCAAGGTCATATGATGAAGAGGATGGGGGTCAGATTATAGAAACCTTCTCTGATTCCCCTGGTAGATGGGACCTTGCTGAGCTCAGAGGTTGTTTTATTTGATTTAACATTTTTTTCAGGTACATTTTTCTTTTTTTTTTTTTTTTTGGTATCACAAACTTTTCTGGTGAATCAGGTACTGTGTGATAAACAGAAAACAAGAAAAATGGTACTCAGTAGGAACAAATACAGAGGAATCAGAACGTATGTCTTTACAATGGGCCTTATTTTCTAAAGTTTAAGTCTTTGGGGATAAGCCATGACCCCTAAAAAATATTGATTGCCCAATTAAAAAGAATGAAAAAAGTTTCTGTGCATGTTCCATCTTGTGGCAGTGTGGATTTATATTTTGAATTCTATTTTGACACGTAGGAAAGCAGGAAGTGTTGGGGTACCATTGGTAAGGTGAAGAAAAATCAGACCACAATAGCCAGTGGCTTCCTGTGGATGGAAGAACTCACTTCTTTTTACTGGCCAGTCTAGTGTATGTTCCAATAACTCATATGGGGGATGCCACTATGCTTATGCATTTTCGGGACTACCCTCTTCCTTAGAACATATAGGATGTCTGTGTTGTGTCTATAAATAGCTTTCATAAAATAATCAGGTTTCAGGCCTTATACAAAATAAGTAACTTTATGCTAAAAACTGACATTATATAGCCAGTCGGTTTTGTTAACTAGAATCAGATTTTCACAAAAATTAAACTACCGTATGAGAGCGAATAAATGAAACAACCGGTATTAGAAAAGTAGAATAAAACATCCAGTAGGGATATTGCAATTTCTAGGTGTAGCTTATAGCTACTAACTTTACATGGGCAAGAAAAAGGTAAAGAGACATAAATTTAAAAAAAAAGTTTTCTCATTCATTATCCAATTCACATTCATATGCAGGCACTCACACTTGAAAGGTTCAACCACTTGGCACTGTCACCTGATGAAGTGCTCTTCACCAGCGAAACGTGTTGTGATGTACCATTAAAAATTATTTTCTCATGTACCAGCTGTCCTTTAACTGGAAGTAAGTGCAACCATTTAACTCCTTTTTTAGTTTTTAGAGCTATTTTATTTTCCTTGGGCACTGATGAGGAGTACCGCTACGCGTAGCTTACGCTCACTATGCGTAGTTAACATGTGTATTGCGTAGTGAACTATGAATGCATTACTCGCATCTAATTTTCCATGTGCGATTGTATGCTTACAAATTTACGCGTTGGAAAAGGGAATGTACGCATAGAAGAGTTCCCGGTATAAGCATTTAAAGAGGAATTAATGCGTAAAATTTTCTGCATGCACGCATAAGCATCCGCATACACTACGCTTTGCACTATGCGTAACTGCGTATTTTAATGCGTAGTCTACGAAATGCATACGAATCGAATATTTAATTTCGAAGCCGTAGTTTGGCAAAGCATAATTGCGTAAAATTACGCATAGTTCCAGTGTAGCGAAGTTGACTGACTACGACCATCCCTGCACCTCTACCCTACTTGTCAATTTTAATAACCAATCCAACATAGCTTGATAGAGTTCATTTTAAAAGTACAGGAAAGCCCTTCTCCTTGCTTGCCTGTTTGGTTTCATTGCATCACCACCATTTGAACATGCACAAACTCCTTCATGTTCACAGCACAGCTTTAGTTATGTGTGTCTGTATAGTACAGCTGAGAAAGCAACGCTACTGTAGAGCTTACGGCTAAATATAAGTTGAATCAGCATTGGGGCTTATGGAAGCAGTTATCTTAAGCCAAGCATAGCCGAATGGAGATGATTAGATTTATACCTAAACTATAATTACAGAGTCAAATTATAGGGCATAATAATGCGTGTGTTTATTTAAATCTCTGTCATCCTGAGCCGGTCAAATTTGCAGCGAGGGCTTGCGGACTACAATACCTAGCATGATGGAATCGGCAGAGCATGCTGAGAGGCTCTGGATTGGGATTTTGTGTACCCATTAAGGCTTAAGTAATTACATTTTAGCTTAGTAAGGCTGAAGGGAAGTGTACGATGTGCTATAACCATAACCCAAATCATCCGTTCACTATTTATCTTTCTCTGACTATAGTAAGCCAAAGTTTGATTGCTGTGTAACTTACAGCTTCTTAATGAAGAACATGGCAGCTTTACAAACTTGATTGGTTGTTTTTTTTTTCTGCTTGAAAAATGTTTGAGACATGGGCCTTGTTTCCACTGCAATAGGTGCAATTGCAATTTTTTTTTTTTTTTTTTAATTATAAAGTGGATCTGAACTTTTGCACTGGACAGAAGGAAAAACAGAGATAAATGCACCCTATATGTATTTAGAAAGTTTAGCCTGTCTTATACTCCCTCATCTGTGACTAATCACAACTGTAATTTGATCTCTCAGTTGTGTCATTTGGCTGCCACGGCAGAGCAGCTCATTTGTAAACACAGGATGTTAACCCTATTTCTGCTTCCAGGAAAGCAGGTAGTAGACACACTGCAGATGTATTGCCGGATTTGTATCAGCTGTAGCAAATAAATGTTTTTCTTTAAAGCTTATTATGCTGTTGCTTATTTTTTTTAGAGCCGAGGGGAAGTTCAGGTCCGCTTTAACATTCTCACCCATCATTCCTCTTTAGGGAAATGGGACAACAATCTCACTAGACATTTTGATGACTCATCTAACATGGAAGATCTGGACAGTTGTCATCATCATGGCCACAGGGCTGATTCTAGCTGCATTGGGGCCCAGAGCAAAAATAACTTGTCGGCCCCCTAGAAATGACCTCCTGCAGGCTTCAAGCCTACTACCGGCTCTGGGGCCCTGGTACAATTGTCCCCTTTGCCTCTATGGAAGTGCCGGCCCTGCACAGCCACAATTCATAGGTTTGCTTACCTCTGATAAATAAAACCAAAAGTGCTGATTAACGTAAATGGACCAATAGGTGCTGAAGAAGCCATTCTGATCCTTCTGATTGCAGTGGCAATGGTGGAATAAAGCTGCATTAATATGGGATGTAATAGCCCTTTTAGTGATGTATATTAAAAAAAACTAAATATAAACTTTGTTAAAAGTTGAATGGTTCCCAGAGGGTAGTGAAGGCGTGGAGTGATTGCACTGCTTAGGCTTACATGAGAACTGTAATAGTGTGCAGTAAACTGTGACAGCTAATGATAGCACATCAGTTTCTGGTAGAATGGCTGCCTTCTGAATGTTGTCTTGGATATTACACATCGTTGCACTTTGCTCAAGGGCTCTCATATATGTGTAAGCAACCTGCATGGGATGAGTTAATAGAAAGCTGGTAGCACAGGATAGCACATGTTTCCCCTAGGGAATCCCCTGCTAGGTCTTGTTCACATTATGCTTGTTGTGCTGCTAACCCATTAGTGTATGCAAGCACACTGCATATGTTCCTCAATGGGCAGGTTCATACATTTGCATAGTGGATGATTCTGTGCTCTGAATGCGCTGTTTGTTTTTTGTTTCTGAACATGCAGAGATGCATGTGTACAATAGAGAGCAATCTGGCTGTATAATAACACATGCTTTATGAAAAGTGTGATATATATGTAAGCATTTGCATCACATTGTACATAGCGTAAGTAAAGCCTTAAAGAAAACCTTAAAGAAAACCTGAACTGAAAATCAAAAGTCAAAATAAGCATACACCAGTAATACTTACCTCCCGTGTAGTCTACTCCTTCAACTCTTTATCCTCTCCTGCGTCCCGTTTGACCATTGTGATCAAGGGAATTCTCCATCCTCCATTTTGAATATGGCCATTACCCCATAACGGCTTTCTGGTCAGTACACTGTTAAACTGTAACATTGCTCACTTGAGCCATAGGAAAACATGGACATTACCTGGCACATCAGTCGTCCTCTCAGCGATAACTGACAGCAACTGATCTATTTCAGTTCTGACAAAATGTTGTCAGAACTGGAAGGGAGCATTGTCAGAATAAAGTGGTGAGCTTCCGAGAGGAACTGATGGCACGGTTACTATATACTGTTCATTTGAAGTTACCTTGTGTGTTTATTTTAAATCATTTTACTCAGTTCAGGTTCCCTTTAAGTGACATGTGACATCATGAGATAGACATGTGTATGTACAGAGCATAGCACACAAATAAATATGCTATGATGCCTTTCTTCTTTCTTTGCCTGAAAGAGTTAATATTCGACTATGCAACTGACAGTTTTTCTCCAGTCGGCACCCAGTCAGACTACTGATAAGGAATTACAGCCATAAAATTCTATGCTCTAGGAAGCCCAGTAATTTGAACGCTGGAGGAAGCTGCTAGTAGAATTTCGGTACAATTATCGTTATTCCACTACTTAAATCCTATAGTAAAATATTGGTCATTTTTAAAATATTTTTTATATATTTAATATATTTTTTTTTTAACACCTAACTGTGTTCTCACTCAAGCTCTCCGTCTAACAATGCCTAAGCCTAACTGATCCCCTGCTGCAAAATTTTCACATATTAATGTCGAACCCTAACCTACTTTCATATGAGCTTTCCCTTTACTGATGCCTAACCCTAACCACCCCAAAATCCCCACCTCAAAATGCCTAACCTTAATTGACCCCTCCCCCCAACCAATGCATCACTCTAAACACCCAGATAGCTGTGGCAGAAGTTTGGTCACCGTCATAGGCGTCCATGTTAATAGCCATTATCATTGGCTATAAGCCTATATTTTGGCAGCCGTTAAAGTAGTGGGCACTGGAGCTGCAGCTACAAATTTCCACTTATGGCTGCTAATCGCGGTAATTAATAAGAGCAGCTATTGTGGCACATAAACTTCCATGCCCACTGACACCCAATTTGCCCGATTCAGAAGTAGTTAGGGGTTCGAAAACAAACACAGCCGGTAGTATATACTTATTTCATAAAAGGGTGCAGCTGTCAGTAACCATTGATCATTGATTGATAAATGCGATTGTTTAAGATCTTCTCTGCTTTCATACAATAGGATCTGAATATTCTGATTGCAAATGTGATTATTCACTAAAATTGTACCATTATTGGGCACTTTCAAGGTAATGGCAATGAGTACAGTGCTGTAGGCATGGGATGGCATTCGCTGGTCTTCTGACAAAGAAAACAGCTTTGCCTTGGTAAATGTATTCCACAGAACCTACACAGTACATTTAGACCCAAGCCTATGAATACAAATAGTGAAGTTAAATAAGGCTAAGATACTGTTTCTATTCAAAAGGTCCAAATTACCATTTCTCTTTGTTCTCTGAGAAATTTACCCAGGCAAACCAATTTGAATTATTTTGGGGGAAAAAAAAAAACATTTTCCAAATTACATATTTTTGTACTTCAGCTCCTCCGCTCTGTTTTTATATGAATGAATGGTAGAAAAGATTCTATTTTGTGAGGCACTTTTATGCTTTCATTTAAGCAAGTCTGTTTGTGAAGAAAAAAACATACTTTGTTAACAGCTGAAAACACAGTAGAGAGCAACATTTATCTTCCCATTATGCAGGATAGAATGGCTCACATAGAAAACCAGGAAAATGAAGTCAGAGGCGCTGTCCAAAGCTGCCAATTAGGCTCCAGCTATCTATAGTTGTGAAAAGCCTGTGCCCCCGCTTGCAATAATGGTCATCCAAATGGTCACTCTTGCAACTTGAAGTGGTATGAAACTGTGCATTTTTTCTTTGCTCTAAAAGAGTTTTCACAGCTTAAAACATACAAGCAAGACAAATTGATAGCAGAACAGCATTCAAACAGTTAAACACAGCACTTTATTTTTTCAGTGGGAAGCTTACTGCTGCAGTTAGAGAAGTTAGATCCAAACTCAAGTGATAACAATATTATGTCAGCTTAGCAGCTATACAGCTACTATTTGTAAACATTGCTGTGTGGTGTATCAGCTTGCACAGATAGCAGAAGGTAAAAACCGCAGAGAAATCTCACTGGGAAATATAAATACCATATTTGCCACCATATAAGACGCTCTGGAATATAAGACGCACCCAGGTTTAGAGAGACAAAAACAGAGGAAAAATGTATATAAACTAAACCCGCGGCGGCTATGTTCCAGGAGAGTCTTGTACATGTTCTCCCCCAAATGGTATCCTCCTGTGCCCCCATTTGTCTTCCATGTGTCCCCATGTACCCTCCTGTGTCCCCATGTCTCCCCCATGTGTCCTCCATGTCCCCATATATAACCTCCTGTGCCCTTTTGGGTCCCCATGTGTACAAATGTGTTCTCATGTGTCCTCCTGTGTCCTCTATGTCTCCCCATGTGTCCCCCATCCCCATGTGCCCTTTTGTGTCCCAATGTGTCTTACATGTGTCCTCCTGTATCCTCCATCTGTCCTCCTGTGTCCTCCTGTGTTCTCCATGTGTCCTACTGTGTCCCCCATGTCTCCCCATGTGACCACCTGTGTCCCCATGTGTCATCCTGTGTCCCCTTCTGTCCCAGCATGCATCCCCTTCTGTCCCCAGTGTGCCCACTCCCCACCGCATGCATCCTACCTTCCCCCCGGTGTGTAGAAGAAACTCGCGCACACGGGATTGTAGACCTCCTTCTCCTCTGCGCAGCTTGCTCTAGTGAACGGCTTGTGCTGATGATGAGATGTCCCTCGCCTGGCGCGGGCACACTGGGGACATACATGCAGGGAATCCCCGACATGGCGGCAGATTGTGTCGGCGGCGTTCAAGTAGGGGATTCCCTGCATTTGCCGTATAAATGCGCAGGGATGTTTTCTCTTCATTTTTTGGGGGGGAAAAGTGCGTCTTAAGTTGGCCACACACCATACAGTTATTTCCAATTCAAGAATTGCAATCAATTTTTTTTGACTGATTGTAACAATTCAAAAATCCAACCAACTCTGAGAAAATTGCTTGGGAGTAAATGGAAGAAAATTGACAATCTACCACACACCATACAATTTTCATGAAAAATTGCTCAGAACAATCCACCACTCCTCATCAACTTTTATCGAAAAAAAACAAAAAGGGAAATACAATCGGATTTCTTGCTCGAATTAAAGAAATCTTTTGGTTCTTCGGGAAACATGATCGTTTTTATCGAATAGCCATAAAATAGGATCATTTTTTTGTAACGTGTGGCCACCTTTATATGGCGGAAAATATGGTGCATCAACTGTGCAATAAAATGCAGTGACAGCTTTCAGAGCAGATAAACTGCACTTTGGGAACTTGTAATTTGTAAATGGACTATAACTCGTATGCACAAAAGCAAATATAATAACTATATGAGTAATAAAAGTAGGAAAACATGTTTTTATTGAATATTATGTCAGAGTTTTATCCCGTTTTGTGCATGCTACACACCTTCAATTTTGATTGGACAATAACTGGCCAATTTTACAAACTCCATGTAGTATAATGGCCAATGGATTTGGAATACTATGCACAGATTGTGTAGGTAAGCTCTTTAGCCCCATCTACATGATACAATTTTTATGCGATTTGATCGGATCGAATTCGATTGATCGATTAAAAGTACATGTCTGATGGGGATTCGATAGTATGGTCAAATGTCATTGCAAAACAATGGCAAATCGATCACACTACCGATCTAGTTGAATCCTGATCAGACATGTAAGATTTAATCGATCAATCAAATTCGATCTGATCATATCGCACAAAAAATGGTATAGTGTAGGGCTTTATACTACATGGAAGCCTTGAACTTGGTACACACGTTCCATTTTGATGGGTCCCTCTGGTCCACGGGCCCCGGTGTGGTGGCAACCACTGTAACTCCTATTGCTATGCCACCTGCCTTACTCCATATACCAGGGAGTTATATTATCCTGCCAAAATACCTTTCTGTTACAGGCGAACCATCTTATTCTTATAATCCTGTTACAATACAATGAAAATGATTCAATTTAAAAGTGTAGATGTTGCTAGTTCTCTTGTTATCCGTATTTACGTAGGCAGGATAGGAAGGAGACATTGCTACAGACAGACCATACTGTTAAATACTTGCTTCCATCCAAGACAGATTTGCTTAAAGCTTCACACAGTGCATTTTTAATTATTGGTCAATCCTTTAATTACATTTCAAATGTCAGGAGGGATTGCTGGCTGACTCTGCAGGTATGCCAGATTGGGCACCAAAGGCACACAAATATCCACATTGTGAATTATCCTTTTTATTTGGCCCTGGCATCATTCAAGAGGTCAAAGGCAGATACCAGGCCAGGAATTCATTAAAAGACCTCAAAACATGTTTATACTTCATGGCAAAAGCTTTAGATTTTCCTTGTCAAAATCATCATTTGTGAATTTTTGGGGGAAATGGGGGGACTGGAGGATCCCTCGGTGACAGCACAGGCACAGGGCAGCTGCAAGTGCTGGTAGAAGCCCCAGGTAAGTTAAGGGGGTGAAGCCGATATAAGTGTACACCATGAATACTGTCATAAATTGGACACTGAATAAAAACGATAAATATTTAAAGTGGTAATAACAATAGCAAAATATTGGTAAATGTTAGCGATGTTTTACTACAGGTTAACCCTATTCTCATACATAACCCTCCTCCTCCAATGCCTAACTCTTAAACTCCTCTTCCTGCTGCCTACCCTAACTCCACTCCATGACACCTAACTCTAAAACTCCCCTTCCTAATGCTTAACTCTGAAACCACCCTTCCTGATGCCTAAGGCCCCGTTTACACTTAATCAGTTGGTACACATTTTTCTTTTTTGTTCTCCATAGCAGCGCATTGTGAAAAAGATAAAACGCTTTAAGTTTGAAAGATGCCATAGGAAAACATGGGACTTACTTTGAAAATCAGTTGTCCTTTCAGTTATAACTGATTACAACTGATTAAGTGTAAACGGGTCCTATCCCTAAAACTCCCCTGCCTGACACCTAACTCTAAACCCCCCTCCCTGATGCCTAACCCTAAAACCCCCCTTCGTGGCGTCTAACCCTAAAACCCCCCTTTCTGGCGCCTAACTCTAAACCACCCTTCTTGATGCCTAACCCATAACTTTCTAATTAAATTGAAAAACAATATTAAAAAAAATGTTAAATTCAAAAGACCAAAAATCATAACTTTCTAATAATTATAACTTTCTATATAATTATAACTTTCTCATTTTAAAAATGATAATATCTTCAAAAACTATAACATTCTAATGTTCTAAAAATGAAATAAATGTCAAATACTATAATGTCCTAATTTATAAAATGATGATTATTGGGTGACTAAATCTCTGCTTTCAGCGCTCAATAGTCAATATTGCATTACCACGTATTGTGGCACCCAGATCGTCTATTAACCGCTGATGCCCAAATTTCCTGCTTCCGACTAGGGGACCATATATACATATGAGATAGGAGGGTGCTGCAGAAGGTTGGTAAGCTGCCACCCATCAAAATAGCAGGTGGACAGCTGCACATATAAAGGAGGCAGCTCTTTACAGTTTGAAAAGTCGGCAAAAAGTCAATTCTGGTTATACTGGTAAGCACTAGAGTAACTTTCAGTTATTCAACAAACCAATGTCCCTCCGCCCAAATAATCCTCTGTTTTCTTTTTTTATTTTCTCATTTCATCTTGTAAACATCCATTCTTCACTGCTTTCTCAATGTTCTTTTCAGACTCTCCATCACCCTCTTCTCACCCACTTTACATTTGCTCTCCTCGCTCACACCAGCTCTTGCCTCCTGATTACTAATTCATTTATTTTCAATATTTAGGCTGTGTCTCACCTCTGCCTTCTGCAGAATTACATTCCATTAAAGCCGGTGGCGGGCTGTGCGTGCTCATGTTCCCCCGGCCGGGATTGATATTCCGCTTCGGTTTCCTTGTACTGAGGATTTGTCACTGAATTCTTTCCTCCTTGATATCACATTATGGAAGTCAAATTGCACCAGAGTAGAAAGGATAGCATTGTTTGTTGTTTAGTGTGAGCGCAATTTCCCCAGAGGATCCTCTCTTTGCCAACCAAAAAACAGAAAGGAGGGGGAAAAAACTGAAAAAAAGAAAATTATTTCAACAAATTCCTAACATAAAACGAAGAAAGAAAGGAGGAGAAATAAATCCCCAATTTCCTTTTCATCACAATTCATTTTAGAGGCAAGACAGATGTACAGCAGATGCTAATGTAGTGGAGACCAAGGAGGCCAATTCCTAATATCAACACGAGGGCCTCTTGACCTGTTTTGTCTCACATCTCTCCACCAAGGTAAAACCTTATAATATCCTGCTGCTTGATCCTTGGCCTTTTGTAGCAACTATGTGTATATTTGTTTGCCACTTCTGAGCTTATTCTTTCTTCCGTGCCTTGTTATAATTGCATCTCTAGCGTTACACGTCAACCTGTCATCTTAGGTATATGTCAATCTATCTATCTCTATACCCTTTGTGTGTGACATTTAGTTCTGTTTACTACTAGTACTAAATGTTGATGTAGCTTACAGGCAATGTCCCACGGCTGACTTCACCAGATAATTGGTGATGCGGAGCCAATAGTCCTATTCATGGTGAGCTAAGTTGCCATTGCTTTGTTAGGGGGTTTAAAAGAAGGACAGTTGGGCCCTAAAATTATTTATAAATAATCTAGTGATCTAATGTCTTTCAAACATAATTATGCCATGATATTAGCCTCCTTTTTTCTCTCTACTGTATTCTATTTTGATAAATGAGCTAATTGTTCTTGCCCAAAACATATTTGTACATTTGTTGCCATTTGTAATGTTACGTTTGCTAATACGTTTTTTCATATTGTGTAGAAGAAAAGCGGAAAAAGTGCACATGGTCCTCAGCTCTAAACTCTCAGAAAGGATGCACATAACACTTTTTTTTTTTTCCATTGTATGCTTCACTGAAAATATTTTAATATTTTTTTCTGTTTTTGCAATTTGTTCTTAAGAGATCACAATTAGCAGGCATAAGTTCGTAGTGCTCGCTATGCTACTCTGATAATAAGGCCCCTTAACTCTGATAAGGCACCGATAAGGTCCCTTAACTCTGATAAGGCACGCTATTTGTCTTTGTGAATCAAGCCAAATAAGTATTTTTTTATTTTTTTTTTCTACTTGTTGTGTGATTTGCTGGCTTTCAGGAAGCTTTGAGTCTTTAAATTTTGCTCTTTGTGTTTCTGCCCAGCATCTCGAGCTCCTCACATATGAGTTATATGCCTCAAGGCCCAATCACACTGAGGCGATTTGCTAGCATTTACTGCCAATCGCCAAATTGCCGGTGATTGCTTGCGCTTTTAAAAGTGCTAGTGTAATTTAAAGTATACGGCAGTGATCTCACTGCCACGATCGCCGGCGATTCACGGTAAACGCAAATATGGTGCATGCATGCTTTTTCACAATTTTAAAGCGATTGCGATTGAAACGCTAAAAAAGTGATTCATGAAAGCTTAAAAATCACAAAAATGTCCAATAAAAAAAGTGTTAATCAATAAAAAAAAATCCCATCACAAAACGCTAGTGATTTTGCTAGCGCTTGATGATCCCATAGTGAATAGGCCCCAAGTGGAGCAGCATTTTTTTTTTTTTACAAAAGGTGCACATCAGGGATGGTCGTAGTCAGCCAACTTCGCTACGCTGGAACTACGCATAGTTTTACACAATTACGCTTCGCCAAACTATGGCTACGAAATCAAATATTCGCTTTGTATGCGTTTCGTCGACTACGCGTTAAAATACGCAATTACACGTAGTGTGAAGCATAGTGTATGCGGGTGCTTATGCCCGTATGCAGAAACTTTTACGCATTACTTCCTCTTTAAATGCTTATACCGGTAACTCTTCTATGCGTACATTCCCCTTTCCAATGCGTAGATTTGTAAGCATACAATCGCACGCTGAAAATTAGCCGCGAGTAACGCATTCGTAGTTTACTACGCAATACACATGTTAACTACGCATAGTGTGCGTAAGCTACGCGTATCGGTACCTCGCTATGCATAAATTCATAAACGTAGTTTTGAAACTTCACCTACGAACTACGATGCAAAGATGTGAACTACAATGCGTAAATGCACACTGGTGTAGTTTCTGCTCATCGGTGCACATGACTAGAAAGGATGGAGAATAATTCTAACCTTGGGCAGATCTCTCCAGCTCCTTCTGCCTGTAACTTCCTGCTCTGGCAGCTGCTGTTCTCTGTCCTTCCCCATTCCTGCATCAGCACTAGCAAGTATAGTTTTGCCTTTCTGAAATAGAAGGTATTTGCAAATATTCAGCTTCACATAAACAAGAAGGTACTCTGAGAATCCATTACTGCAGGTCAGAACATTAAAATGCAATTCACTATTTTATGCATCTGGCAGGTCAGAAAATCATCTGCCACTGCTGGTTCATAGCACACCCATAGCCTATTCATTTTATAGAGCCCAGAGCCGGGACAAGGTCCTCCAGCACCCAAGGCTGAGACACCAAAGTGCGTCCCTCCATCCCTCCCACCCCAGCCGTCACACACTGATTGTGTTATTAGACTAAGAGGTGCCTAAGGCCCCCCCCCAACACCTGAATCTCTAGTTATCTGGCTTCCAGTCACTGCTATGTATGCCCTTCCTTTGTTTCTTTCTGCTTCAAACAATATAGGGTAATGATAGCTGAGTAAGTTGTGCGCCCCCTCCTACACTGTGCCCTGAGGCTGGAGCCTCTCTTGCCTCTGCCTCGACCCAACCCTGATAGAGCCATATAATCAGACTTCCTGACTAGCAGTCAGCAGTTACATAGTTTGGTTGAAAAAAAAATCTGTTCATCAAGTCCAACCAGGTGTTTTTGCCTTTATCATTCCCTTTATGGGCTGCTATATGGGAGGACTTGTAAGGAAGCGGTGGTACACAGTAATAATTTGGGTCACACAAAACCAAAACTGCTAAGGGTTTTAGTTGAGAGCCAGACGGAACATTCATGTCCCCTGGACTTAAAAACCTATGCCAAGAATGATTTTGCCTTCCTTAAACACTTGAGGACCACAGTATTAACCACTTGAGGACTGTGGGCTTTACCCCCCTTAAGGACCGGCCACTTTTTTTCCATTCAGACCACTGCAGCTTTCACGGTTTATTGCTCGCTCATACAACCGACCACCTAAATGAATTTTGGCTCCTTTTCTTGTCACTAATAAAGCTTTCTTTTGGTGCTATTTGATTGCTCCTGCGATTTTTACTTTTTATTATATTCATCAAAAAAGACATGAATTTTGGCAAAAAAATGATTTTTTTAACTTTCTGTGCTGACATTTTTCAAATAAAGTAAAATTTCTGTATACATGCAGCGCGAAAAATGTGGACAAACATGTTTTTGATTAAAAAAAAAAACCCATTCAGTGTATATTTATTGGTTTGGGTAAAAGTTATAGCGTTTACAAACTATGGTGCAAAAAGTGAATTTTCCCATTTTCAAGCATCTATGACTTTTCTGACCACCTGACATGTTTCATGAGGGGCTAGAATTCCAGGATAGTATAAATACTCCCCAAATGACCCCATTTTGGAAAGAAGACATCCCAAAGTATTCACTGAGAGGCATAGTGAGTTCATAGAAGATATTATTTTTTGTCACAAGTAAGCGGAAAATGACACTTTGTGACAAAAAAAAAAAGAAAGTTTTCATTTCTTCTAACTTGCGACAAAAAAAAAAAAATCTGCCATGGACTCACCATGCCCCTCTCTGAATACCTTGAAGTGTCTACTTTCCAAAATGGGGTCATTTGTGGGGTGTGTTTACTGTCCTCGCATTTTGGGGGTGCTAATTTGTAAGCACCCCTGTAAAGCCTAAAGGTGCTCATTGGACTTTGGGCCCCTTAGCGCAGTTAGGCTGCAAAAAAGTGCCACACATGTGGTATTGCCGTACTCAGGAGAAGTAGTATAATGTGTTTTGGGGTGTATTTTTACACATACCGATGCTGGGTGGGAGAAATATCTCTGTAAATGACAATTTTTAAAAAATTTTTACACACAATTGTCCTTTTACAGAGATCTTTCTCCCACTCAGCATGGGTATGTGTAAAAATACACCCAAAACCACATTATACTACTTCTCCTGAGTACGGCGATACAACATGTGTGGCACTTTTTTGCACCCTAACTGCGCTAAGGGGCCCAAAGTCCAATGAGTAACTTTAGGATTTCACAGGTCATTTTGAGAAATTTCGTTTCAAGATTACTCCTCACGGTTTAGGGCCCCTAAAATGCCAGGACAGTATAGGAACCCCACAAATGACCCCATTTTAGAAAGAAGACACCCCAATGTATTCCGTTAGTAGTACGGTGAGTTCATAGAAGATTTTATTTTTTTGTCACAAGTTAGCGGAAAATTACACTTTGTGAGAAAAAACAATAAAAATCAATTTCCGCTAACTTGTGACAAAAAATAAAATCTTTTATGAACTCACCGTACTACTAACAGAATACCTTGGGGTGTCTTCTTTCTAAAATGGAGTCATTTGTGGGGTTCCTATACTGTCCTGGCATTTTAGGGGCCCTAAACCGTGAGGAGTAGTCTTGAAACAAAATTTCTCAAAATGACCTGTGAAATCCTAAAGGTACTCATTGGACTTTGGGCCCCTTGGCGCAGTTAGGGTGCAAAAAAGTGCCACACATGTGGTATTGCCGTACTCGGGAGAAGTAGTACAATGTGTTTTGGGTGTATTTTTACACAATACCCATGCTGGGTGGGAGAAATAACTCTGTAAATGGACAATTGTGTGTAAAAAAATCAAAAGATTGTCATTTACAGAGATATTTCTCCCACCCAGCATAGGTATGTGTAAAAATACGCCCCAAAACACATTATACTACTTCTCCCGAGTATGGCGATACCACATGATTGGCACTTTTTTGCAGCCTAACTGCGCTAAGGGGCCCAAAGTCCAATGAGTACCTTTAGGATTTCACTTAGGGTGTAAAAAAGTGCCACATATGTGGTACCGCGGTACTCAGGAGAAGTAGTATAATGTGTTTTGGGGTGTATTTTTACACGCATGCTGGGTGGGAGAAACATCTCTGTAAATGACAATTGTTTGATTTTTTTTACACACAATTGTCCATTTACAGAGAGATTTCTCCCACCCAGCATGGGTATGTGTAAAAATACACCCCAAATACACCCCAAAACACATTATACTACTTCTCCTGAGTACAGCGATACCACATGTGTGACACTTTTTTGCAGCCTAGGTGCGCTAAGGGGCCCAACGTCCTAATCACAGGTCATTTTGAGGCATTTGTTTTCTAGACTACTCCTCACGGTTTAGGGCCCCTAAAATGCCAGGGCAGTATAGGAACCCCACAAGTGACCCCATTTTAGAAAGAAGACACCCCAAGGTATTCTGTTAGGTGTATGGCGAGTTCATAGAAGATTTTATTTTTTTGTCACAAGTTAGTGAAAAATGACACTTTGTGAAAAAAAAAAAATCAATTTCCGCTAACTTTTGACAAAAAATAAAATCTTCTATGAACTCGTCATACACCTAACAGAATACATTGGGGTGTCTTTTTTCTAAAATGGGGTCAGTTTGTGGGGTTCCTATACCGCCCTGGCATTTTATGGGCCCAAAACCGTGAGTAGTCTGGAAACCAAATGTCTAAAAATGACTGTTCAGGGGTATAAGCATCTGAAAATTTTGATGACAGGTGGTCTATGAGGGGGCGAATTTTGTGGAACCGGTCATATGCAGGGTGGCTTTTTAGATGACAGGTTGTATTGGGCCTGATCTGATGGATAGGAGTGCTAGGGGGGTGACAGGAGGTGATTGATGGGTGTCTCAGGGGGTGGTTAAAGGGGAAAATAGATGCAATCAATGCACTGGGGAGGTGATCGGAAGGGGGTCTGAGGGGGATCTGAGGGTTTGGCCGAGTGATCAGGAGCCCACACGGGGCAAATTAGGGCCTGATCTGATGGGTAGGTGTGCTAGGGGGTGACAGGAGGTGATTGATGGGTGTCTCAAGGTGTGATTAGAGGGGGGAATAGATGCAAGCAATGCACTGGCGAGGTGATCAGGGCTGGGGCCTGAGGGCATTCTGAGGGTGTGGGCGGGTGATTGAGTGCCCTAGGGGCAGATAGGGGTCTAATCTGATAGGTAGCAGTGACAGGGGGTGATTGATGGGTAATTAGTGGGTGTTTAGGGTAGAGAACAGATATAAACACTGCACTTGGGAGGTGATCTGACGTCGGATCTGCGGGCGAACTATTGGTGTGGGTGGGTGATCAGATTGCCCGCAAGGGGCAGGTTAGGGGCTGATTGATGAGTGGCAGTGACAGGGGGTGATTAATGGGTGGCAGTGCCAGGGGGTGATTGATGGGTGGCAGTGACAGGGGGTGATTGATGGGTGATTGACAGGTGATTGACAGGTGATCAGTGGGTTATTACAGGGAAGAACAGATGTAACTAATGCACTGGCGAATTGATAAGGGGGGGTCTGAGGGCAATTTGAGCGTGTAGGCGGGTGATTGGGTGCTCGCAAGGGGCAGATTAGGGTCTGATCTGATGGGTAACAGTGACAGGTGGTGATAGGGGGTGATTGATGGGTAATTAGTGGGTGTTTAGGGTAGATAACAGATGTAAACACTGCACTTGGGAGGTGATCTGACGTCGGATCTGCGGGCGATCTATTGGTGTGGGTGGGTGGTCAGATTGCCCGCAAGGGGCAGGTTAGGGGATGATTGATGGGTGGCAGTGACAGGGGGTGATTGACGGGTGGCAGTGACAGGGAGTGATTGATGGGTGATTGACAGGTGATTGACAGGTGATCAGTGGGTTAATACAGGGAAGCACAGATGTAAATATTGCACTGACGAATTGATAAGGGGGGTCTGAGGGCAATCTGAGCGTGTAGCAGTGACAGGGGGTGATTGATGGGTGATTGACAGGTGATTGACAGGTGATTGACAGGTGATCAGGGGGATAGATGCATACAGTACACAGGGGGGGGGGGGGCCTGGGGAGAATCTGAGGGGTGGGGGGGTGATCAGGAGGGGGCAGGGGGGAGGGGGGGGGGATAAAAAAAATTGTGTTTACAGATAGTGACAGGGAGTGATTGATGGGTGATTAGGGGGGTGATTGGGTGCAAACAGCGGTCTGGGGGGTGGGCGGGGGGGGGGGGTCTGAGGGGTGCTGTGGGCGATCTGGGGCAGGGGGGGAGAAATCAGTGTGCTTGGGTGCGACATAGGATGGCTGCAGCCTGCCCTGGTGGTCCCTCGGACATTGGGACCACCAGGGCAGGAGGCAGCCTGTATAATACACTTTGTAAACATTACAAAGTGTATTATACACTTTGTATGCGGCGATCGCGGGGTTAACATCCCACCGGCGCTTCCGTATAGCCGGCGGGATGTTGCGGCGGGTGAGCGGAGACAGGCGCCGGCGGAGGATCGCGTCACGGATGACGCGATCGCTCCACCCATGCCCTTACAAGGACCGCCGCCTTTGGGCATGAGCTGGTCCTTGCGGGCTCCACTTCCCGGCCGTCCCTGTGCGTTAGGCGGTCGGAAAGTGGTTAAACCATCCTAGTGACCAGGTCATATTTTTGTAAAATAGCCCACTGCAGCTTTAAGGCCAAGCTGCAGGGCTGCACAACACAGCACACAAGTGACCCCCCCCCCCCTTTCAGGAAGCTCTGTTGGTGGGGTCTGATCGCATCCCACATGTTTGTTTGTTTATGAATAAATATTTATTTGATTTATTTTGTAATATTTTTTGGTGTTTTTTTATTTATTTTACAATCCCCCACCAGCCAATCACCGTGATCAGCTGTCATAGGCTTCAGACTATGACAGCCGATCACTTCCCAGCCTATGGAGGGGACAGCCGTGTCACACGGCTGTCCCCAGAACAGCGCTGATGCAGATCGCAGCGCTCTTGGGGGTAATTAGATGGCGGGATAGTTTTGCCGTCTAACAGTCTCCCAGCGGCGATCACCGCTGGGAGACTGAAGGCGGAGTGGAGCTCCACCTACCAAGCAGGAGATGTGCGTGCAACCTGCGCGCGATCTCCTGCAAAACAGAGCCTCAGGATTTTATGCCGATGGGCGTTAGGCGGCCCATTAGCGTGACGCGGTCGGCTAGTAGTTAAACAGAAGGTATTTGGAAGTATTAGGCCAGGTCTGCACCTGGCCATAGCATTGCAGTGCGATGCTACGCCCCATCGCAACACACCACACAGCTACATTCATATGACCCTGTGTCAGAGTACGCTAATAGGGTCACATGCAAAGCTTTGGGGCATTTTTTAGTGCTCCACATAAACAGCATTCACCTGGACTGAACTGGAAGTTTGCACAGGACTAATCTGATTCAGAATACCTATGATTAAGTACCTGACAGCTTGATTAATTTAATCAAACTGGCAGGTATCAATCATTGACCATGCAAATGTAATTAGTCGTGTGCAAGGAGCTGATTCATCCCAGGGGTGTTTCTGCTCATTGTAGAGGGAAATTAAAAACAACAACAACAAAACTGCCTAGCCAAATTTCCCTTCACGGCTCCACCAGGCATATATGCTGTTGCTTTACTTAACCCATTCGCGTTCCGTCGTTTTCACTTGAGAAATGTTCACCTCCCATTCATTAGCCTATAACTTTATCACTACTTATCACAATGAACTGATCTATATCTTGTTTTTTTCCGCCACCAATTAGGCTTTCTTTGGGGGGTACATTTTGCTAGGAGCCACTTTACTGTAAATGTATTTTAACAGTAAGAATAAGAAAAAAACGGAAAAAAATCATTATTTCTCAGTTTTCAGCCATTATAGTTTTAAAATAATACATGCCTCCATAATTAAAACTCACGTATTGTATTTACCCATATATCCCGGTTATTACACCGTTAAAATTATGTCCCTATCACAATGTATGGCGACAATATTTTATTTGGAAATAGAGGTGCATTTTTTCCGTTTTGCATCTATCACTATTTACAAGTTTAAAATAAAAAAAAAATATAGAAGTATTTCATCTTTACATTGATATTTAAAAAGTTTAGACCCTTAGGTAATTATTTACATGTTTTTTTTTATTGTACTGTTGTTGTTTTTTTTATATTAAACATTTTATTTGGGTAGTTTTGAGAGGGTGGGATGTAAACAAGTGATTTATAATGTAAATGTGTGTTTGAATTTAATTTTTTTTACTTTTAGTTGTAGTGTTACTTTTTGGCCATGAGTTTATTTACATGACGTCACTCTAAGCGTAACACACGCTTAGAGCGACGCATGGGGTACGTTACAGCCAGAAAAAGCAAAGCTTCCGAGAGAAGCTGTCGCTTTTTCAGCGGGGGAGAGGAATCAGTGATCGGGCACCATAGCCCTATTCACTGATTGCCTGGCTAACGAACCGCGGGCCGGGAGCACGCATGCACGCGCGCGATCGGCCGCGGGAGCGTGCGGTAGCGCGCATGGTTCCTGGACGTGGTTTCTACGTCCAGGAACCAAAGTTAAATAACTTAGTCTTTTTTAAAGAGCCATTTATCAGTGTGATGTTTTCTGCCCCTACGTTTTGGAACTCCTTACCTCAACAGATCAGGACAGCTCCATCTCTAGAGATGTTTAAATCTCGACTGAAAACCCACCTGTTCAGTGTGGCATTTGCAGAAATATAACTTTTGTTGTGTGAATACTTCATCCTACTATGAATTACTGAATCTAAGAGAGCCAGGGGTGAGCCTGGGGTGCCTGGCACCTGGGTGCAAGATTTTCTCTGGCGTCTATGGTAGTGGTTAAATTAACCGCGCCCAACCACATAACCACACCCATGTCCTGCCTAATCACACCCACACTTTCCACCTATTTACGCATACATGTGATACCCCATTCCTACCCTTTGGCTGCCTGCCAGTTTGCTAGTCTCTGGACTGACTCAGGTTGAGAGACTCTGCGAGTGCGACGCAGTCACACACTGCGTATTTATGGCTGCCTGCGGCCACCCTACTCTCGCTCGCAAAACAAAAGAAAAAACAGGGCACCGAGAGCCCAATAGTGCAATATAGTTTTAACAGAGAAAATCTGTCTAGATAGTTCGTGCAGAATTATACTCACAAAAAAGGGTCACCAGCAGGCAACCACTTGAAAGGCAGGTGGGGAGAATTGGTACCCGACCCCACTCGGGTATAAAAGTCGCTCTCTGTAGATAGGAAAAAAAGGGAGCGTACCCCTCCACCAAGGGTGGGTAAGTAATATGCATCAAACGCAGATAGAACAGAGGCGCCAAAAAGAGTAAAAACACTATTACTTAAAAACAGTAAAAAGAGGGAAGGTAAGGTGGACTTACCTCCCTCTAGCAGTGGACAACAAGACTCTGAGGTAGAGTAGAATGCATTTATTAAATAGTGTAACTCCTAAAGATGCAACGCGTTTCGCGGGCCACATCACCGCTTCCTCAGGCTATACAGGAGTTCAAAAAAGCTGTATCCAATCCAAGTATTGAATGAGCGCCTCAGAGTCTTGTTGTCCACTGCTAGAGGGAGGTAAGTCCACCTTACCTTCCCTCTTTTTACTGTTTTTAAGTAATAGTGTTTTTACTCTTTTTGGCGCCTCTGTTCTATCTGCGTTTGATACATACTACTCTCGCTCGCTGTCGTCTGCTCCTCCCCCAGCCAAGCCCAAGCGTGAGGTGGGCTGCCTGTATCTTTCCCGTTGCGCTGCGCAGCCTACCAGTGTTGCCAACCTTTCAAGTTATTTTGTACTGACAAAAGATTATTTTTCTGACAAAATGTCCCCACTAAATGCACATAAGAGACAGCCTTTCATCAGTAAATGCACATAATGACAGACAGCATTTCATCAGTAAATGCACATAATGACAGACAGCCTTTCATCAGTAAATGCACATAATGACAGACAGCCTTTCATCAGTAAATGCACATAATGACAGACAGCCTTTCATCAGTAAATGCACATAATGAGAGACAGCTTTTCCCCAGTAAATGCACATAATAAGAGACCGCTTTTCACCAGTAAATGCACATAATAAGAGACCGCTTTTCACCAGTAAATGCACCTAATAAGAGACCGCTTTTCACCAGTGAATGCACATAATAAGAGACCGCTTTTCACCAGTAAATGCACATAATAAGAGACAGCTTTTCACCAGTAAATGCACATAATGACAAACAGCCAGTGTCCCCAGTATATGTAGCAAGCCTGGACCCCCTTTAGGCAGTGAGTGACAGGGAGCCCCTTTAGGCAGTGAGTGACAGGGAGCCCCTTTAGGCAGTGAGTGACAGGGAGCCCCTTTAGGCAGTGAGTGACAGGGAGCCCCCTTAGGCAGTGAGTGACAGGGAGCCCCTTTAGGCAGTGAGTGACAGGGAGCCCCTTTAGGCAGTGAGTGACAAGGAGCCCCTTTAGGCAGTGAGTGACAGGGAGCCCCTTTAGGCAGTGAGTGACAGAGAGCCCCTTTAGGCAGTGACAGGGAGCCCCTTAAGGCAGTGAGTGACAGGGAGCCAGTTTGAGTAGTGAGTGACAGGGAGCCCGTTTGAGTAGTGAGTGACAGGGAGCCCCTTTAGGCAGTGAGTGATAGATAGCCCATTTGAGTAGTGAGTGACAGGGAGCCCCTTTAGGCAGTGAGTGACAGGGAGCCCCTTTAGGCAGTGAGTGACAGGGAGCCCCTTTAGGCAGTGAGTGACAGGGAGCCCCTTTAGGCAGTAAGTGACAGGGAGCCCCTTTAGGCAGTGAGTGACAGGGAGCCCGTTTGAGTAGTGAGTGACAGGGAGCCCCTTTAGGCAGTGAGTGACAGGGAGCTCCCCACTATAGCCACCACCGCTCCCCCCTCACCTTGCAAACCTCAGGATCAGCGGCGACCCGACCAGTACAAGCGGGCGCCAGACGCACCCGCTCTATATGCGGAAGTGATGTCACTTCCGCATATCAGTGGGGTGTGCTAGGTCATACTGCCCACACGACTGGTCGCCGCCTGATCGAGGTCTGAACAGTGACGTGGCAGCTAGAGGGAGGGAGGGAGCGGTGGCCACAGGGAGGGAGGGAGCCGCGGCCAGAGGGGGTGAGCGGTGGCCGGGCGGCGCCTGTCGGAGACAGGCGCTTGGGTGCAATGCACCCGCAGCACCTGCCCAGGCTCGGCCCTGGAGAGAGCCTAAGCAATTTGAGTCCTATTGGAGAAAAGCGCTATAAAAATGTTATAATGGTACAGAATGCGCCCACCCACTAAAACTTTCCCAAGATTAATTAGTAGTTATGTCCACAGCAAGTTCAGAGTCTTCTCTATCATCAATCCACAGACAGTCTATTGATACATATGCAGACAGCGCTCCTCTTCTCATATCATAACCTGCAGGATGAAAACCTGTACATAGTGCATTACTGTTATATTTTCACACTGACACCCCAGTGATTTAAAGTGCTCCACACGTGCTCTACACTTGGTGTAATAATTGCCACGACCCCTTCAGAATGCAGGCTCACCAGATATGGTCCACCTCACTTTTCAGGTGGGTCTCTCGCATAAATCAATAAGCCAGCGAACCAACAGCCTCAAATCTTCAAAAGAGTTTAATCCAGATTCCTCTTAAAATCACAATAAAACAACAAGGCCAAACATAGCGTAAAACCGTAAAACATTAGTAGCCAATGCCCTGCGCTAAAATGCACTCACGTCATATAGGTGGATAATGCGCATATCAGGCCCAGATAAGCCTTGCGGTGTCACCTCCAATGCGGTTTCGGCGTCCCGTCTCCGCTGCGGCGCTTCCGCTTGTGTATAACTTGTAACCGGCTCGTGCTTCCCAGTATGCTCCCAGTGACGTCAGGCGCTCCAAGCTCCGCCTTACGCGTTTCGTCCGCAAAGGACTCATCAGAGGCTGACGTCACTGGAGCGTCCGACGTCCTTTATACCAATTTCCCCCGCGCTGACTCCAACGCGACCCGTAGGTCGCGTGCGTCCACGTCATCACATTCTGATTAAAATATGCTGAAGCGCATCATCCATCTTGTCATGCGCCTCAGTTTCGCTTCCGCATCAGTGGGCCTTTGATCTTATATCAGCCATATATCTCCTGCACTGACGCCATCTACTGGATGACTACCTAACTGCTATCATTTTAATGCACATAAAAAACACTTTAGATTTGCAATTAAATTTTAAAATTTGTACATATCTTTTCCTGACTACTACATCAAAACCTCTAAAAATGGCTCATCTAATGATCAATGCCCCATTTGACTCGTCATGCATGGAGGTGGCACCCTGGTGATTAACCCGCGAATCACCATTTATTATTATTAATTTTCATTTACTTCACTTCTCAAACATCTATTCATGTCTGTGCAAAATAACCTTCTTAGGTTAGTAACCTCCTATTCAACCATGGATGTCCCAATCAAAGGGGCCCCATTAACATGTGTACCATATATACTATGGCCACCCATGGGGGAGAAGCCTGTGTCCAATATTTACTTACCCTGTGCCCCTAAGGCTTAACTACTCCCCATTCGCCCTTCTAAAATAACACGGGGTGAAACAGTGCAATGTGCCCTCATATTAATTTATACTACAGCCACAGATTTCTCACATCTTTGTATACATATCCTGTCCCCCTGCCCCTCTAAACAATGTGGAAAGCTATCTCTCACTAGTCTACAACCCCATACCCCCATATGGGGTCCAATATACCAAATTCAAACCTACAAACCTCACAGGTCATTAGTTATAAAACAATTTAAATCGAATTCTACATTCATACCCTGGGGCGTCATAGTTTTTAAATTATAAATCCATCGCCCCTCTGCCTGAGAGATGTCCCGGACCAAGCTGGACCCCCTCCATTTTTTTACATGGGCCTCTATACCCATGAATTTCATGTTTGCAGGGTTACTGTCATGAAATAGCCTGAAATGGTTTGACACACTATGCGTGGCCAAGCCCTTCCTGATGTTGGCCACATGCTCCCCGATTCTTTTATGCAATTTCCTGGTGGTACGGCCAACATATTCCATGTTGCAGGGACATTTAAGTAAATATATTACCCCTTTTGAATTGCATGTGATGCATTGTCTTAATGTCACCATCTGTCCCGTATTATTTGATATGAATGAGCTTCCCCTTTGTGGTAATGCCTCTCTGCATCCCCTGCAGCTCCGGCACGGGAAGAAGCCCTTTTGTCCCAGCATGTCACCAGATCGAATTTGGGGTGGGTTAATAAAACTGGGTACCAACTGTGATTTTAAATTCGGGGCCTTTTTATATATAAACCCCGGTTTGTCGGGTACCACCTTACTCAAGGCACCATCCAACCGCAAAATATTCCAGTGCTTCTTAATTATGCCTTCGATGTCCCTATATTGACCATTGTAATTTAACAATATGTCAAAGTCCCTGTTTTTTTGTGGTATTACATTATTCACTTTATTTTTCAATAGGTCCCCTCGATCCATTGCTGTTATTTCTTCCACCAGTGTATTGAGGGTATTCTCCTTATATCCCTTTTCCATGAATCTTTGTGTGAGTATTTTACTTTGTTTTTTAAAAGTCTCCACCTCAGTACAATTTCTCCTTATCCGCATCAGTTGTCCCTTGGGTATGTTCTCCAACCACCTCTTATGGTGACAACTTTCTAGCGGGATATACCCATTTTTATCCGTGGGTTTAAAAAAGGTCTCTGTATTCAGTAAATTATCTTTTTTCTTAATCACTAGGTCTAGAAACTCGACCTGGTCATATGCCTGGGTAAATGAGATTTTTATGGGGTGCCAATGCCCATTAGCCCTACTGCAGAAGACATCTAACGCTTCCTTGGGTCCCCTCCAAATAAAGAACAAGTCGTCAATGAACCTATTCCAGGAGGTTATGTATTCTGCCCCTTCTGTTGCCAGCAATTCTTGCTCCCATTTGGCCATATAGATGTTAGCCACTGACGGTGCAAATTTTGCCCCCATGGCGCATCCCGTGCGTTGCACATAGAACTCCTTCTCATACCAAAAATAATTATGTTCTAATGCATATTTTAATAATTCCATAATAAAGTTTATCTGCTTCACCTTTAAGTTGCCCGAATGCTTCAGTGCTTCTTCAACAGCTTGCATTCCTTCTCGGTGGGGGATAACCGTGTACAGAGACGTGACATCCCCAGTTATCAGGACGTCACCCTCCTCCATCCCCATATCACTTATTTTCTGTAATAGATGTTTGGTGTCTTTCAATAAATATGGTAATTGCCCCACAATATTTTGAAGAAATATGTCAATATATTCACCCACTCTCTGAGTGAGCGAACCCACCCCGCTGACAATGGGTCTACCCGGGGGGTTTTCAATATTTTTGTGAATCTTAGGGTTGCAATATATTACCGGTATCCGTGGATTTGTAGGTAGCAGATATCGGAATTCATTAGTGGAGATGATGGTCTCCTTCTCACCTCGCATCAATATATCTTTTAATTTTGCTTTAAATTCACACGTGGGGTCTTTCCTTAATTTCTTATATGTTTGTTCATCCCCAAGTAGTCTGCACATTTCATTTCTGTACTGTTGGGAGTTCATAATGACCAACCCCCCACCCTTATCTGCTGGCTTCAGAACTAAATTGTTGTTTTCCACTAGTTCAAGAATTTGTTGATAAAAATGTTATTGTATTGTATTGTATGTAAAAATGCATGGATTGATAAGGCTTCATCGTGGGACATGCAGGGCCGGATACTGGATAGGCCACAAAGGCTTGGGCCTTGGGCAGCTGCAGCCCTAGGGGGCACCTGGACATGAAAGAGGGTTCCTACATGTGAAAAAGGAGACAGAAATGGGGAGCAACACATGAAAAAGGGAAACCCAAGGGAGCTATTCATAAAAAAAAGGGGGTGCTGTATATGGATAATACACATGGAAGAGGGAACTGCACATGGAATGGAAGGGGCGCTACTGCACAAGAAAAGGGAGACACAACATACTTGGCCTAGGGGCACAGAAACTATAAATCTGGCCTTGAGGACATGTGAGGCAGACACCCCAGTTATATCATGATGAACCAAAACCACTAGGGCTTTTGTAGAGGGTTAAAAGGTGTGAAACAAATCCACCTACTACAAAAAAGTTTTGGCAAGTGCATTTTTTTTTCAGAAAATAGAAGCTACTGCACATATAGTGCTAGAATATTGTCTGCAAGGTATGTCTATAACTTATAAAAGGCTATAATGTGCAAAGAAATCAAAGGACATCTGAATAGAGATGGCCCAAACCTCCGATTTTCGGTTCGCGAACTTCCGCAAAAGTTTGGTTCGCGCGAACTTTCGCAAACCGCAATAGACTTCAATAGGGAGGTGAACTTGGAAAAGTAGAAAAAATGATGCTGGCCACAAAAGTAGAGGAGGAGGAGGAAGAGGGAGGAAGGGAAAAAAAAAGCACAAGAACAAGATTAGCTCTCAAAAGAGCTGTTGTGGGGTGCTATTTTAGGAATAAGAATCAGCCAGGAGCAAGCTAAGAAGCTTACAAGAGCCTAACTAATCTTTCCCTATGAGAGTTTGCCAGCAGCTTTCCCTTCACTAATTACTACAGGGACACGAACGACTATAATGGCCGGTGCTGCCTGCCTTATATAAGGGGTGGGGAGGCTCCAGGAGATAGTTTAGCCTGATTGGCTACAATGGGCCTGCTGACTGTGATGTAGAGGGTCAAAGTTGACCCTAATGGTACACTATGGGAGCGAACCGAACTTCCGGGAAAGTTTGCGTTCGCATGCGATCGCGAACCACCCAAAGTTCGCCTGGAACCATTCGCCGGTGAACCGTTCGGGCCATCTCAACATCTGAAGTGAGGTGTACATGAGGACTGCAATTTTACAACAAGCCTGCAGCTAAAGCATCTCTGCATGCCTTGTTGGGAATATAGTAAGCATTACTGATAAGCAAATTACAGCCATAAAAGTTTTCCTTGCAGAATACAACTTCTGAGGCCAGGGAGAGATAAAATACATGAACTATTGACCTTTTTCTAACTCTGTGTAACCTAATAGGCTTCCACTGATTAGAGACATAAAACATCCAACCTACTTGGTAAATATTAAAAAGAAAACCCTGGGATACTTAAAAAAAGTCATTTTTAGGAGTAGGAGGATAAATATAATTGTTTATCTTATCAGTTTATTTTCACTGTTAGTTCACTAAGGCAGTGCTGGAAAATAATGGTGGGCACACAACATATATACTTATTATATTTTGAAATTCTTCTCTTATGGGGTGTACTCACTTTTGTTGCCATTGGATTAGATAATAATTTACACTGTTATACAAGCTGTGCACTGACTACTTTTCATTCTTTAACAGTGTCTTATCTTCAGTGTTATCCCATGAGAAGATGTAATAAAAAAAAATGTACAAATATGTGAGAAGTGCACTTTAGTATATATAAATACATATTTGGCTGGTGTTGGCTGAGAACACTTTTTCTAACCCTAACACACAATTACTTAATTACTCAATTACCTAGTTTGTGTACTTTGCAGTCTTTGGCATCAAAAATTTGCATTGAAATGAAACAAATCTGATTGGCTGTTTTTGGCTCCACCCCATTTTCTGAATTTAAACCCCAGTCACCCAATGACCAACTGTACCAGGTTTGAGGCTTGTGCCATTAACAGTGCAAGAATGGCAGCAATTAAATGTTCCCCTTGAAAATAAATAGGTGAATTTTGATTGGCTTTTGTAGGCTCCACCCACTTTTCTGAATGTTAATCCCAGTCACCCAGTGACCAACTGTGCAAAGTTTGAGAACCCTGCCATTAACAGTGTAAGAATGGCTGCATTTTCCCAGTGAAATTTGTATTTGTCTCTGCCCACTTTTTGGTCTTGGGGATAAAAGGTATCGTACTGCATATGTTATTCCAGGTAATGTACTATGCTTGTGCCAAATTTCATTCAAATCCTTTCAGCCATTTTTGCATGATCGAGTAACAAACATCCAACCTTTCCCATTTATAATATTAGTAGGATATATCTACATCCAATATATATATATATATATATATATATATATATATATATATATATATATATACAGTGGAGGAGATAATTATTTGACCCCTCACTGATTTTGTAAGTTTGTCCAATGACAAAGAAATTAAAAGTCTCAGAACAGTATCATTTCAATGGTAGGTTTATTTTAACAGTGGCAGATAGCACATCACAAGGAAAATCGAAAAAATAACCTTAAATAAAAGATAGCAACTGATTTGCATTTCATTGAGTGAAATACGTTTTTGAACCCTCTAACAATAAAAGACTTAATACTTAGTGGAAAAACCCTTGTTTGCAAGCACAGAGGTCAAACGTTTCTTGTAATTGATGACCAAGTTTGCACACATTTTAGGAGGAATGTTGGTCCACTCCTCTTTGCAGATCATCTCTAAATCCCCAAGCTTTCGAGGCTGTCTCTGTGCAACTCTGAGCTTGAGCTCCCTCCATAGGTTTTCTATTGGATTAAGGTCCGGAGACTGACTAGGCCACTCCATGACCTTAATGTGCTTCTTCTTGAGCCACTCCTTTGTTGCCTTTGCTGTATGTTTTGGGTCATTGTCGTGCTGGAACACCCATCCACGACCCATTTTCAGTTTCCTGGCAGAGGGAAGGAGGTTGTCGTTCAGGATTTCACGATACATGGCTCCGTCCATTTTCCCGTTAATGCGATTAAGTTGTCCTGTGCCCTTAGCAGAAAAACACCCCCAAAGCAAAATGTTTCCACCCCCATGCTTGACGGTGGGGACGGTGTTTTTGGGGTCATAGGCAGCATTTTTCTTCTTCCAAACACAGCGAGTTGAGTTAATGCCAAAGAGCTCTATTTTGGTCTCATCAGACCACAGCACCTTCTCCCAGTCACTCACAGAATCATTCAGGTGTTCATTGGCAAACTTCAGACGGGCCTGCACATGTGCCTTCTTGAGCAGGGGGGCCTTGCGAGCCCTGCAGGATTTTAATCCATTGCGGTGTAATGTGTTTCCAATGGTTTTCTTGGTGACTGTGGTCCCTGCTAATTTGAGGTCATTCACTAACTCCTCCCGTGTAGTTCTAGGATGCTTTTTCACCTTTCTCAGAACCATTGACACCCCACGAGGTGAGATCTTGCGTGGAGCCCCAGAGCGAGGTCGATTGATGGTCAGTTTGTGCTCCTTCCATTTTCGAACAATCGCACCAACAGTTGTCACCTTCTCTCCCAGCATCTTGCTAATGGTTTTGTAGCCCATTCCAGCCTTGTGCAGGTCTACAATTTTGGCTCTGACATCCTTGGACAGCTCTTTGGTCTTTCCCATGTTGGAGAGTTTGGAGTCTGCTTGATTGATTGATTCTGTGGACAGGTGTCTTTTATACAGGTGACTAGTTAAGACAGGTGTCCTTAATGAGGGTGACTAATTGAGTAGAAGTGTCTAACCACTCTGTGGGAGCCAGAACTCTTAATGGTTGGTATGGGTTCAAAAACGTATTGCACTCAATGGAATGCAAATCAGTTGCTATCTTTTATTCAAGGTTATTTTTTCGATTTTCCTTTTGATGTGCTATCTGCCACTGTTAAAATAAACCTACCATTGAAATGATACTGTTCTGAGACTTTTCATTTCTTTGTCATTGGACAAACTTACAAAATCAGTGAGGGGTCAAATAATTATTTCCTCCACTGTATACTAGCTGGATGCCCGGCGTATGTATTTTGCTTGTGTTGGCCCCGTCCACTTTTCCTAACCCTAACACACAATTATTACTTCATTACCGTATATACTCGCAAGCAAGCCGAATTTTTCACCCCCCAAAAGTGGCCCAAAAGTTGGGGGGTCGGCTTGCTTGCGAGTCATGGGTAGGTGGGTGGGTAGGTGGTGCCCCTCTCCGCTCCCCCCGCGGCCGCCACTGCTATTACCTTAGGCGGCGCCGCTTCCTCTATCCCTGTCCTGCTCCACTAACTAATTCACAGCAGCGCGCCCCTCGCTGCTGTGATGACGGAGGAAACCATAGAGAGCGGTTCCCATAGTAACGCCATCGCCGCTACAGGAAGCCGCTCTCTATGGTTTCCTCCGTCATCACAGCAGCGAGGGGCGCGCTGCTGTGAATTAGTTACCAGAGCAGGACGGGGATAGAGGAAGCGGTGCCGCCTAAGGTAATAGCAGTGGTGGCCACGGGGGGAGCGGGGAGGGGCACTAACTACCTACCCACCCACCTACCCATACTGGCACTATGCTAGCTACACTGGGGCACTATGCTAGCTATACTGGGGCACTATACTAGCTATACTGAGCACTATACTAGCTAAACTGGGGCACTTTACTAGCTATACTGAGCACTATACTAGCTATACTGAGCACTATACTAGCTATACTGAGCACTATACTAGCTATACTGAGCACTATACTAGCTAAACTGGGGTACTTTACTAGCTATACTGAGCACTATACTACTAGCTATACAGAGCACTATACTAGCTATACTGAGCACTATACTAGCTAAACTGGGGCACTTTACTAGCTATACTGAGCACTATACTAGCTATACTGAGCACTATACTAGCTAAACTGGGGCACTATACTCGCTATACTGAGCACTATACTAGCTATACTGAGCACTATACTAGCTATACTGAGCACTATACTAGCGATACTGGGCACTATACTAGCTATACTGGGACACACTAGGGGAATAAGGCGGCCAGCATTTCCTACCCCCGGCTTATATGGGGGTCAATCATTTTTCCCTGTTTTTTTTCAGGTGATTGTTGGGGGTCGGCTTACATGTGGGTCGGCTTGCTTGTGAGTATATACGGTACTTAATGACCAGATTTGTGAGCTTTGCGGTCTTTGGCATCAATAATTTGCATTGAAATAAAATAAATCTGATTGGCTGTGGCTCCACCACTTTTCTGAATTTGAACCCCAATCACCCAATGGCCAAGTGTACCAGGTACAGGTGATTAACAGTGCAAGAGGCTTGTGCCATTAACAGTGCAAGAATGGCAGCAATTAAATATTCCCCTTAAAAATCAATAGGTGGATTTTAATTGGCTTTTGTAAGCTCCACCCCCTTTCTGAATATTAATCCCAGTCACCCAGTGACCAACTGTACAAAGTTTGAGAACCCTACCACTAACAGTGTAAGAATGGCTGCAGTTTACATTTTCCCAATGAAATTTGTATTTTTCTCCACCCACTGATTTCCTGACATTTTTTGGGTATGTATTTGGCTGGTGTTGGCTCCGCATACTTTTTCTAACCGTAACACACAATGACTCAATGACCAAGTTTGTGCGCTTTGCGGTCTTTGGCATCAATAATTTGCATTGAGATTAAACAAATCTGATTGGCTGTTTGTGGCTCCACCCCTTTGTCTAAATTTGAACCCCGGTCACCCAATGACCAACTGTACCAGGTTTGAGGATTGTGCCATTAACAGTGCAAGAATGGCAGCAATTACATATTCCCCTTGAAAATCAATAGGTGAATTTTGATTAGCTTTTGTAGGATTCACCCACTTTTCTGAATATTAATCCCAGTCACCCAGTGACCAATTGTGCAAAAGTTTGAGAACCCTACCATTAACAGTGTAAGAATGGCTGCAGTTTACATTTTCTCAGTGAAATGTGTATTTGTCTCCGCCCACTGATGACCCATAATGCCCGATTATATATTTGGCTGGTGTTGGCTGCATCCACTTTTCCTAACACACAATTACTCAATTACTCAATGACCAAGTTTGTGAGCTTTGCGGTTTTTGGCATCAATAACCTGTGTTAAAATGAAACAAATAAGATTGGCTGTTTGTGGCTCCATCCCCTTTTATCAATTCAACCCCAAGTCACCGAATGATCAACTGTACCAGGTTTGAGGCTTGTGCCATTAACAGTGCAAGAATGGCAGTAATGAAATATTCCCCTGAAAAATCAATAGGTAATTTTTGATTAGCTTTTGTAGGCTCCACCCACGTTTCTGAATATTAATCCCAGTCACCCATCGACCAACTGTGCAAAGTTTGAGAACCCTACAATTAATAGTGTAAGAATGGCTGCTGTTTACATTTCCCCAGTAAAATTTGTATTTGTCTCCGCCCACTTATGGTGTGTTGCCCGCTTATGTATTTGGCTGGTGTTGGCTGTGCCCACTTTTCTAATCCTCACACAGAATTAATCAATTACTCAATTACCAAGTTTGTGAGCTTTGCGGTGCTTGGCATCAATAATTTGCATTGGAATGAAACAAATCTAATTGGCTGTTTGTGGCTCCACCCCGTTTCTGAAATTAAACCCCAGTCACCCAATGACCAACTGTACCAGGTTTGAGGTTTGTGCCATTAACAGTGCAAGAATGGCAGCAATTACATATTCCCTTTGAAAATCAATAGGTGAATATTGATTGGCTTTTATAGGCTCCACCCACTTTTCTGAATATTAATCCCAGTCACCCAACGACCAACTGTGCAAAGTTTGAGAACCCTGCCATTAACAGTGTAAGAATGGCTGCAGTTTAGAGATGTGGCGAACGGTTCCCGAACCGTTCGCCGGCGAACATCTCTAAATTCATGGGCCTCTTACTACTTCCGGGTCGCAATGACCCGGAGTAGTACGCCTGCCCTGCCCGGCGGAGCGCGTCCTAGATCGCGCTCCCGTTGCCGGGCACTCTCTGCGCATGTGCGTGACGTCATGAGTGACGTCATGCTCATGCGCAGAGAGCGCCCGGCAACAGGAGCGCGATCTAGGACGCGCTCCGCCGGGCAGCGCAGGCGTACTACTCCGGGTCATTGCGACCCGGAAGTAGTAAGAGGCCCAGAGAGGTTCGCCAGGCGAACTGTTCAGCCCAACTCTACTGCAGTTTACATTTTCCAGTGACATTTGTATTTGTCTCCGCCCCCTTTTTGGTTATGGGAATAAAAAGTATCCTATACTTTATTCCAGGTAATGTACTATGTGTGTGCCAAATTTCATTCAAATCCGTTCAGCCATTTTTGCGTGATCGAGTAACAAACATCCAAACATCCAAACATCCGAACTTTCCCATTTATTATGTTAGTAGGTTTTTATACATATATATATATATATATATATATATATATATATATATATATATATATATATATATATATATATATATATATATATATATATATATATATTTATATATATATATATATATATATATATATTGTATACCACATGTTCCCAATATGACACACTGAAGTATGATGGAAGCAGAATATCAGTAAAATGCAAATAGGCTTGAGCTGGTAGGTGTGTCAGTGCTGGCCTGCACAGTATATATCTTTGTAATGAATGGCTCTGCAGTGGGAGCTTGCTGCATTAAATAACATGCAGGATAGAAGGAAAACCTGCAATTGAGTAGTTCATGGATGAGCAGCTCCATGTATGTGCGTTGCCGGGTAAACATGCGGCTCTACTTGTATAATTATAGACTATAATTACAGCAAATGTGCAGGTCACTAGGCAGCATCATCCTCTGTTCCGTGGTAAATTGGTTTAGCTGGACCAATTTGCTATGAGAGGTATTTGTCTAGAAAAAATAATAAAAGCTAATTGCAGATCTGCTGGACCTTCTGGTTGTGCTGGGTTGAAACATGTGCTTTGGTTTTATGTGTGAATAATTATTATTGTCCATTTGTTTATATGCAACACAGAGCATGTTGAGGAGCAGAAATCTATAGGCGTTGCTAAAGTGCACTGTCACTCATGCTCGGGGAATGCAGTCATGTTGTGTTCATCAGGCTGTGATAGCTTCATTACCTGCAGGATATCGCTTGGAAGCTATGGTGGCAGAGTATCTCCAGTAGTAGTTTGTTTTGACTGTCTCACATTATGCTGTAATAAAATCTGTCACTCGCTGCCAGCTGGACTCTCTGTAAGCAGAGAAAAATACCCTATGGCTTTGCTGTGGCTGCAGCCATGTATTTTACTGAAAACATATCACCTCTAGTAAGGTCAACTCGAGATTTCTCATGTGATTAAAGTTCTCAGAAACCAGTCATCCAGTTGTGGTCGCACACGGATAGATTTTATTTTATTTTTTTCGATGACCAATTACAGTGTGACTCAAAAGGATTCTAAAGTGATCTCTTGATGGTTATCAGAACAATTGATTTATTGCAGATTTAACTTAAAGTGATCAACATTTTCATTCTCTGCTATTTTAATTTTCACTAAAGGGTAGATTCAGAAAGCAGTGATTTACTCAAGTTATTTTATACAAGTAAAAGTTAACGTGTGTTAAGTCTTACTACCCAGGATGTAACAGGCGTTACGTATAATACACATAAAATAAGTGAACAAGCAGGTACAACAAACACTTGACCTGGGAGGGAGGAGCACCAAAGGATGTATAACTTTACAAAAAAAAAATGTAAAAGGTATAAAAAAAATACTCCAAGATGAGGACTAATTCAAGATACATTAATACATAATTTATAAAAAAAAAAAAAACACTGGACAACACGTTTTGTGATCATCCACCGGCTTACTCGGGTCAATAGACAGCTGCCTTAAAGAGAATCTGTATTGTTAAAATCGCACAAAAGTAAACATACCAGTGCGTTAGGGGACATCTCCTATTACCCTCTGTCACATTTTCGCCGCTCCTCGCCGCATTAAAAGTGGTTAAAAACAGTTTTAAAAAGTTTGTTTATAAACAAACAAAATGGCCACCAAAACAGGAAGTAGGTTGATGTACTGTATGTCCACACATAGAAAATACATCCATACACAAGCAGGCTGTATACAGCCATCCTTTTGTATCTCAAGAGATCATTTGTGTGTTTTTTCCCCCCTGCAGCTATCTTCCACTGAAGTGTCAGGCTGTTTCTTCCTGCAGAGTGCAGACAGCTCTGCCTGTATGTAATTCTTCAGTATGTGAAAGCCCAGCCAGCTCAGAGGAGGATTTATTCATCTTGTAAAAGATAAGAGAGAAGAGAGAAGCTGCCCTAATCTAAATAATACACAGGCAGTGTGCAGAGAGGTGCCTGGAGGGGGGAGATGCATCACAGAACCACAACACTGAAGAACTTGACAGCCTTCCAGACACAGGCTGACAAGTCTGACAAGAGAGAGATAAGTTGATTTATTACAGAGATGGTGATAGTAGAACGTGCTGCAGTAAGCCAGAACACATTAGAATAGCTTTTGGAACTTGTAGGATGATAAAAAACAGGATGCAATTTTTTTTACGGAGTCTCTTTAAGGTAGGAGTGAATTGGCTGGGAATGTCTCTATTACACCTGATTTCTGTTTTCCTGGCCGTTAATGGCTAATGGCTGCTATGTTTTAAGCAGTTTTCACAGCCCGTTTCTGCTGCACAGATTTTGATGAAATTTCTTTAATGCTTGCAGTTTTCCAATCGCAGTGTCACTGACACAACCATGTAAATCATGGCTTGGCGTTTTCATGAGTTCAATGCCAAGTTCACAAAAACACAAATGTTTTGGGGATTTTGAGTATTTGCATAATGTTCAATGGGAATGCAAAATAATTTGCATACAAAATGTGGTGCTATTCAATTTTCTTGCAATTTTCCTGTTTTAATGTAATTTTGATAGCCAATCATACATTGCAAGGTTACATAGTTATTTGGGTTGATAAAAGACATACGTCCATCGAGTTCAACCAGAGAACAAAGTACAACACCAGCCTGCTCCCTCACATATCCTTGTTGATCCAGAGGAAGGCGAAAAACCCTTATAAGGCATGGTCCAATTAGCCCCAAAAGGGAAAAAAAATCCTTCCCTACTCCAGATGGCAATCAGATAAAATGCCTGGATCAACATCATTGGGCATTACCTAGTAATTGCAGCCATTGCAAATATAAAATGAATGGCAGATTAAAAATCACAGAAAAATGCACACAAAAATCCAAGTTAAAATCAGCAAAATTTTAAATCACATCACAGCACATTTGTGATTTGTAGTGCAAACAAGCCCTTACTTTAATAAAATATGGTTATGTTTCATTTTCACATAGATCGGGCTGTATAATTGATTGCTTTGTTGTACAACCCAATTTAAATAAAAACTAAACAGAAGATAATTGTATGATATAATTCATTGTATTGGTAAATTAGTACTAGTGGTAAAATAGTTTAGGTAACATAAAGTAAAATAAGTCTCATATTTTTATTTTCAGTAGATCTGAATTTTTAAGACTGAATTGTAAACAACAGTCTGATGTAAAAATTTCAATTGCAAAACAAGTCTTTTGAGATTGTAAGCTCTAAAATGTTGTCAGCATTGTTTCCTCAGCAAAATATAAGTGTGTTTCCTTTTATTTAACCAGTTAAGGAAATCTGGACGGATATATTCGTCAAAAAATTGCCACTCAAAGGCAAATATATCTATCCAGCAGGGTTGCGGCGGTTGCACGATAATATCCATGTGCAGGTGGCTCGCTCCCTGCTGCTATTACAGGGGAACGGGGGTTCCCCCAAGTCAAACAATCCCTTGTGGCATCTTGATTCATGTAACGTACGTCAATCAAAAAAAAAAAAAAAGATAGAGCGCTTCCCAGTATCTTCCAGGAGAGTGCTTATTAACACCTAGTGACCAAAAAGTAAAATTAAAGCAAAAAACTAAAAAACATTGCACATTAAATAAAAACTGATTGACCCCCCACCCTGACCAGTATCTAAAAAAAAAATATTTAAAAAAAAATTACAGTTTAAAAATAATACATAAATGGTTACCTTAGGGACTAAACTTTTAAATATGTATGTTGAGAAGGTATATTACTATTATCTTGTGCCTATATGGCGGATCAGCTTATTTTGGCGCGTGACTCTCAGAACCGAGTGCCGAAACTGGGCGCCCCATAGCAGCAATGCTATGCTGTGCGGGGCACGTAGCAGTAATTCGGGGTCTGGCGGCCACCAGAGCCCCGAATTACATCTCTCTCCGAGTTGCGACAACTCGGAGGAGGAATAGTTTTTAACGCCACCTCGGAGTTTAGCGGCAGCGGTGAGAGCCATCATGCAGCTCTCACCGCGCCGAACTGAAACAATATGCACCCCTATATGGGCTTGAAATTAGGAATGGATGCAAAACTGAAAAAATGCACCTTTAATTCCAAATAAAATATTGGCACCATACATTGCACTAGGGAAATATTTTAAATGTCGCAATAACCGGGAAAAATAGGCAAATAAAATTTGTGGATTTTATTCACAGTAGAACATTTTATTTTACAGCTATAATGTTGAAAACGGAGAAATAATTTTTCTTTCCATTTTTTTCTTATTATTCCTGTTGAAATTCATTTAGAATAAAATAATTCTTAGCAAAATGTACGACTCAAAGAAAGCCTAATTGGTGGTGAAACAAAAAAGATATAAATCATTTAGGTGTGATAAGTATTGATACAGTTATTGGCAGATTAATAGGAGGAGCACTGACAGAGGAAAATTGCTTCTGCCCTACAGGTGAAAACTTTTCTAGGACATCTGACAAAATTTTAATTTCTTTTTGACTGCCTAATTTGCGTAGACAACAGAACTCATTTTTTAACACTTGCTGTACAGAAAAACAGAAAGAGAATTCAGATGATTTCTTAGTAGGGTTACCACTACCGTGTTTTACCGAAAATAAGACAGTGTCTTATATTAATTTTTGCTCCAAATATTGTGATAGGGCTTATTTTCAGTGGATGTCTTACATTTCTATAAACACACAAGTACCTGTGCTGTGTGTCCTCCTGCCTTCCTCTTCCTCTGCTGGATCCACCTCGTGTGAGCTCCTTTGTCCCCCTGATACCTTTAGTGTCCTCCTGGTGCCCCCCTGTCGTGTCACGTGCCAACCTCTATCCCATGCTCTCCTATGTCCTGTGTCCCCCATGTCCTCTGCTGTGTCTTCCACTGTCCCAGTGTCCTCCTGGTGTCCCCCTGCATCCTGCTCTTACTCCCACCTCCATGTTGCACTGTCCCTCCCGCCCTGTGATGTCCCCCTGATTCCCTTCTTCTCCCCAGCTCCTTGCTGCTGTGTCCCCGATCTTCAGCATATGGGGAAGAAGTATGGCAACTTGTGTTTCTATTGGAGCCGATGATCTCGTAGGCGGGACCATGGACCTGTTACTGGGCAGATCACTGTGCTCGCTGAGTAGCAGCAAGTGCAGTAATTGGCCCAATAACAGGGCAGTGGTCTTGCCCACGGCTCCAGTAGAAACACAAGTTGCCATACTTTTCCCCCTTACTGCAGCTAGGGCATACTTTTGAGGTAGGGCTTTTTTTTTGAGCATGCTCGAAATTCCTGTTAGGGCTTACTTTCAAGGGATATCTTAATTTCAGAGAAAGAGGGTATATGTACATATGTTTATCTCATCATATCATGTGTCACTTCAGGTACCCTTTAACATGTGTGGCATGAATGTGATGATCAAAATTGAAAAAACAAATGCATCTTCAAAACATTGCTGTAAATTTAAGAACAACTGTTTAATTACGATCATTTTTCAGTTGAATGCAATCAAATTATCGAAAGGCAGAGCTTAAAAATTTTAATCAGATTCAATCAAATGGATCATTTTAAAGCAATCAAATGATGATGATGATGATGATTATTATAGAATTATTTAGTTACAACATCTTCTGTAGTGCTGTAAAAATGCATCGTACAGAATACAGTTTAAAGTGGACCTGAACTCATATCTTCCTCTCTCCTCTAAAAGATACACAACAGCATTTCAAGAATGTTTTTTCTTGTTACAGCTGATACATATCCTACAATAAATCTGCACTGTTTCTACTTCTTGCTTCTTGGAAGCAAACATATTGTTAGCATCCTGTGTGTTCAAATGAGCCTGCCTTATCTGCCATGGCAGTCAGGTGACATGGGGAGAGATCAAATTACAATTTGTGACTAGACACAGATGAGGGATAATAACACAGGCTAAACTCTCTAAATACATACAGGGTGCATTTCTCTATGATTTCCTTCTATTCTGTGCAAGAGTACAGGTCCATTTTAACCTCCCTTGCAGTACTATTATTTCTAGATTTTAGACTCTAAAAGCAGTGCATTTTTTTGCATGCTTTTAGACACTAAAATCGGGAAACAGTCATGCTGCCAAAAAGCCTGCGACAGCCCCTGTACTTACTCACATCCCTGGGAACCAACGCTGCAGTTCTACCTCCGTACTCCAGGTGGCGCTGTAACACTGTAGTAAGATTGCCCCCTGTCATCATGACGACAGGCGGCGATCTCACCAGGGGGATACAGACCCTCATAAGACAGGAAGAAGAATGGCTGCCGGCGTCTAGATTCTGGGGGAGGTGAGTGAAAACGCCCGCTTCGTGCTATGCTCTGCATAGACCTTGTGGTGGTCACTAGTGTTGGGCGAACATCTAGATGTTCGGGTTCGGGCCGAACAGGCCGAACATGGCCGCGATGTTCGGGTGTTCGACCCGAACTCCGAACATAATGGAAGTCAATGGGGACCCGAACTTTTGTGCTTTGTAAAGCCTCCTTACATGCTACATACCCCAAATTTACAGGGTATGTGCACCTTGGGAGTGGGTACAAGAGGGAAAAAAAATTTAGCAAAAAGAGCTTATAGTTTTTGAGAAAATCGATTTTAAAGTTTCAAAGGGAAAACTGTCTTTTAAATGCGGGAAATGTCTGTTTTCTTTGCACAGGTAACATGCTTTTTGTCGGCATGCAGTCATAAATGTAATACATATAAGAGGTTCCAGGAAAAGGGACCGGTAACGCTAACCCAGCAGCAGCACACGTGATGGAACAAGAGGAGGGTGGCGCAGGAGGAGAAGGCCACGCTTTGTGACACAACAACCCAGGCCTTGCATGAGGACAAGAAGCGTGCGGATAGCAATTTGCATTTTGTCGCCATGCAGTCATAAATGTAATACAGATGAGAGGTTCAATAAACAGGGACCGGAAACGCTAACCCATCACAGATGTTCATTGTTCATGTTACTTGGTTGGGGTCCGGGAGTGTTGCGTAGTCGTTTCCAATCCAGGATTGATTCATTTTAATTTGAGTCAGACGGTCTGCATTTTCTGTGGAGAGGCGGATACGCCGCCGATCTGTGACGATGCCTCCGGCAGCACTGAAACAGCGTTCCGACATAACGCTGGCTGCCGGGCAAGCCAGCACCTCTATTGCGTACATTGCCAGTTTGTGCCAGGTGTCTAGCTTCGATACCCAATAGTTGAAGGGTGCAGATGGATTGTTCAACACAGCTACGCCATCTGACATGTAGTCCTTGACCATCTTCTCCAGGCGATCGGTGTTGGAGGTGGATCTGCACGCTTGCTGTTCTGTGTGCTGCTGCATGGGTGTCAGAACATTTTCCCACTCCAAGGACACTGCCGATACCATTCCCTTTTGGGCACTAGCTGCGGCTTGTGTTGTTTGCTGCCCTCCTGGTCGTCCTGGGTTTGCGGAAGTCAGTCTGTCGGCGTACAACTGGCTAGAGGAGGGGGAGGATGTCAATCTCCTCTCTAAAGTCTCCACAAGGGCCTGCTGGTATTCTTCCATTTTGACCTGTCTGGCTCTTTCTTCAAGCAGTTTTGGAACATTGTGTTTGTACCGTGGATCCAGAAGGGTATAAACCCAGTAATTGGTGTTGTCCAGAATGCGCACAATGCGTGGGTCGCGTTCAATGCAGTCCTAGGCCGAAGAGGTCATAGCCTAGGGTCACAAAACCTGTTTATTGGGCAATTTCAATGGTGGCGAGTCTGACGTACATAAATCGCAGCAATGGCCGTTAGCAACGTCTAAATCTCACGAAATGTCTCATGCAGGTAGAAGACATATTGTTAGACTTGGGCTCCAAAGATGGGTTCCCTACATCTCTGCAAACCAGAGTTACAGGGCTCCAAATTTGGTAAAATCCCCCATAGGCTTTCATTGGGCCTCCTATTTACAGTTCCAAAATCTCACATCTTTTCAAAGGGCAATTACTCAGCAGTGGCAAATTTTCTAGCATTGTAGGGACCCTTAGGGGGAACATGACTGGTGAGTTTCGGGCCCCTAGGCCAAAGAGGTCATAGCCTAGGGTCACAAAAACCTGTTTATTTGGGCTATTTCAATGGTAGTGATGGTGACGTACATAAATCGCAGCAATGGCCGTTAGCAAAGTCTGAATCTCACGAAATGTCTCATGCAGGTAGAAGACATATTGTTAGACTTGGATTCCAAAGATGGGGTCCCTACATCTCTGCAAACCAGAGTTACAGGGGTCCAAAATTGGTAAAATCCCCCATAGGATTTCATTGGCTCCCTATTTCACTTTCCAAAATCTCACATCTTTTCAAAGGGCAATGGCTCAGCAGTACCAAATTTTCTAGCATTGTAGGGACCCTTAGGGGGAACATGACTGGTGAGTTTCGGGCCCCTAGGCCGAAGAGGTCATAGCCTAGGGTCACAAAAACCTGTTTATTGGGGCTATTTCAATGGTAGTGATGGTGACGTACATAAATCGCAGCAATGGCCGTTAGCAAAGTCTGAATCTCACGAAATGTCTCATGCAGGTAGAAGACATATTGTTAGACTTGGATTCCAAAGATGGGGTCCCTACATCTCTGCAAACCAGAGTTACAGGGGTCCAAAATTGGTAAAATCCCCCATAGGATTTCATTGGCTCCCTATTTCACTTTCCAAAATCTCACATCTTTTCAAAGGGCAATGGCTCAGCAGTACCAAATTTTCTAGCATTGTAGGGACCCTTAGGGGGATCATGACTGGTGAGTTTTGCCACTGCTGAGCCATTGCCCTTTGAAATGGTGTGAGATTTTGGAACGGTAAATAGGAGGCCCAATGAAAGCCTATGGGGGATTTTACCAATTTTGGACCCCTGTAACTCTGGTTTGCAGAGATGTAGGGACCCCATCTTTGGAATCCAAGTCTAACAATATGTCTTCTACCTGCATGAGACATTTCGTGAGATTCAGACTTTGCTAACGGCCATTGCTGCGATTTATGTACGTCACCATCACTACCATTGAAATAGCCCAAATAAACAGGTTTTTGTGACCCTAGGCTATGACCTCTTTGGCCTAGGGGCCCGAAACTCACCAGTCATGTTCCCCCTAAGGGTCCCTACAATGCTAGAAAATTTGCCACTGCTGAGTAATTGCCCTTTGAAAAGATGTGAGATTTTGGAACTGTAAATAGGAGGCCCAATGAAAGCCTATGGGGGATTTTACCAAATTTGGAGCCCTGTAACTCTGGTTTGCAGAGATGTAGGGAACCCATCTTTGGAGCCCAAGTCTAACAATATGTCTTCTACCTGCATGAGACATTTCGTGAGATTTAGACGTTGCTAACGGCCATTGCTGCGATTTATGTACGTCAGACTCGCCACCATTGAAATTGCCCAATAAACAGGTTTTGTGACCCTAGGCTATGACCTCTTCGGCCTAGGACTGCATTGAACGCGACCCACGCATTGTGCGCATTCTGGACAACACCAATTACTGGGTTTATACCCTTCTGGATCCACGGTACAAACACAATGTTCCAAAACTGCTTGAAGAAAGAGCCAGACAGGTCAAAATGGAAGAATACCAGCAGGCCCTTGTGGAGACTTTAGAGAGGAGATTGACATCCTCCCCCTCCTCTAGCCAGTTGTACGCCGACAGACTGACTTCCGCAAACCCAGGACGACCAGGAGGGCAGCAAACAACACAAGCCGCAGCTAGTGCCCAAAAGGGAATGGTATCGGCAGTGTCCTTGGAGTGGGAAAATGTTCTGACACCCATGCAGCAGCACACAGAACAGCAAGCGTGCAGATCCACCTCCAACACCGATCGCCTGGAGAAGATGGTCAAGGACTACATGTCAGATGGCGTAGCTGTGTTGAACAATCCATCTGCACCCTTCAACTATTGGGTATCGAAGCTAGACACCTGGCACAAACTGGCAATGTACGCAATAGAGGTGCTGGCTTGCCCGGCAGCCAGCGTTATGTCGGAACGCTGTTTCAGTGCTGCCGGAGGCATCGTCACAGATCGGCGGCGTATCCGCCTCTCCACAGAAAATGCAGACCGTCTGACTCAAATTAAAATGAATCAATCCTGGATTGGAAACGATTACGCAACACTCCCGGACCCCAACCAAGTAACATGAACAATGAACATCTGTGATGGGTTAGCGTTTCCGGTCCCTGTTTATTGAACCTCTCATCTGTATTACATTTATGACTGCATGGCGACAAAATGCAAATTGCTATCCGCACGCTTCTTGTCCTCATGCAAGGCCTGGGTTGTTGTGTCACAAAGCGTGGCCTTCTCCTCCTGCGCCACCCTCCTCTTGTTCCATCACGTGTGCTGCTGCTGGGTTAGCGTTGCCGGTCCCTTTTCCTGGAACCTCTTATATGTATTACATTTATGACTGCATAACCGACAAAAAGCATGTTACCTGTGCAAAGAAAACAGACATTTCCCGCATTTAAAAGACAGTTTTCCCTTTGAAACTTTAAAATCGATTTTCTCAAAAACTATAAGCTCTTTTTGCTAAATTTTTTTTCCTCTTGTACCCACTCCCAAGGTGCACATACCCTGTAAATTTGGGGTATGTAGCATGTAAGGAGGCTTTACAAAGCACGAAAGTTCGGGTCCCCATTGACTTCCATTATGTTCGGAGTTCGGCCATGTTCGGCCCGAACCCGAACATCTAGATGTTCGCCCAACACTACACGTGACCCGTTCGGCCAATCACAGCGCTAGCCGAACGTTCGGGTAACGTTCGGCCATGCGCTCTTAGTTCGGCCATATGGCCGAACAGTTTGGCCGAACACCATTAGGTGTTCGGCCGAACCCGAACATCACCCGAACAGGGTGATGTTCTGCAGAACCCGAACAGTGGCGAACACTGTTCGCCCAACACTAGTGGTCACATCTAGTCTGAGCTGCGGATGGATTTCCAATCACAAGCCTGACTTGGGGTTACCATCAGGGAAGTTAAGAGGCTCTAGAGTGATATAGTAGAATGCAGTTAATTATTCAGGAATCAGGATACCCACTTGGGCCTTGTTCACATCTAAAATCAAAATTGCTGACACCAGCGATTTGCGGTTTATTGCGTGATTTTATTAGCACCTCCTGGCACTTACCTGTGGCATGAGATTTTTTTATAAAGCGCTTTTCTAAGAGCTTTTGCAGAGTGACTCTGTTTTTTTCACTTTGAACTCTATTACACGGAAAATAATAAATACAATGTATTTATTCATGAAAGCGCTGGAGAAAATGCGCTACAAAGCACTTTTTAAAGCGCTTTGCGATTTCCCTATACCTTCCATTGAGGCAAATTGCCCCAAAAATGGTACAGGCAGCGCTTTGGTGAGCGGATCGGAATTGAACCACTCAGATGTGAACACTCTCATAGGGAATCATTGCACACGCGCTTTTAGGGCGATTAAAAAATCCTGAAAACTCCCTTAGTGTGAACAAGCGCCAACTGTCAGTTTTCTGGCTTCAGGCAGCATCAGCATACTATGTCTATATATTGAATTATGCTAGTATGTAGCCCCATCCACCCAGATTTCCTTAGCCTAGGCTGTTTAGGTATGCAGAAGATGCTGGAGACCGGTTATTATTTTCACTGGTTTTGGAATTCTCAGAAACAAACATTCCGCAGAGCTGCACCAGACAGGACTAAGGATGTTGCCACCTGTGATAAATTGTAGAATGTAAATCAGGGTGAGGAAAGAGTTTATAACTGGCAAAAACTGACTAATAAAATGTATAAGTTAACATTGTAAAAAAAAAAAAAAAAAAAGATTTAAGTTATAAAGAATATCTTGAACAATGTAAATGAGGCACCAAAGGATATAAAGCGATATGAAGACCAGTGTTGCTCAAATATTTGTTGAACAGGTGGTTAGTTCAACCATCAGAAAGTTTGGGATCTGTTAGGCTTTGGGTCTAAACTCCTTTGAAGTGAATGGGGTAACATTCTGGGTTGTTCATTCAGATCCATAGAGTTCAAACAAATGCACCAAAATACTGTGGGAAGCCAACTCATTGTCTGGGGAACACATTTCTATAACAAAAAAAAAATGAAATTTTCACCAATATTTAATATTTACCAATATCTTACTATGACCTAACCTCCCCGACTCTCACACTGAATCCTCCCCTGGTGGTGCCTAACCTTAACGCTCCCTGGTGGCCAACGGCCACCCTCCAGCATAGGTGACTAAGCTTATTCACTCCTTACACTTACCCTTTACCTTCTCTTTCTCTCCCTCTCCCTTCGTGGACACCTAACCCGCTATTTGTAACTGCAGTTCGCAAAGCAGGCGCCCTTTTAAACAGGACGTATCCGATTTAACCCTCTTACTGCCAAGAATGTACTACTGTATACCTGCTACCTATACTGGGGCACCTGTACCTGCTACCTATATCTGGCTACCTGTACTGGCAGCACTTATAGCTGGCTACCTATACTTGCTGCATCTTAACTAGCTACCAGGGATGAGCAGAAACTACGGCAGTGCGAATTTACGCATCGTAGTTGGCATCTACGCATTGTAGTTCATAGGTGAAGTTTCAAAACTACACTTACAAATTTACACGTAGCGAAGTACTGCTACGCGTAGCTTACGCCCACTATGCGTAGTTAACGTGTAGTGCGTAGTGAACTACGAATGCGTTACTCACCTCTAATTTTCCGCGTGCGATTGTATGCTTACAAATTTACGCATTGGAAAGAGGAATGTACGCATAGAAGAGGTCCCGGTATAAGCAAGAAATTATGCGTCAAATTTTCTGCATACGGGCATAAGCATCCGCATACACTACGCTTCGCACTACGCGTAATTGCGTATTTTAACGCGTAGTCTACGAAATGCATATGAAGCAAATATTTGATTTTGAAGCCGTAGTTTGGCGAAGCATAATTGCGTAAAACTATGCATAGTTCCAGCGTAGCGAAGTTGGCTGACTACGACCATCCTTGCTGGCTACCTTTATTGGCGGCAGCTATACCTGGCTACCTATACTGGATTCACCTATATCTGGCTCTCTGTATTGACGCACCTATTCCAGGACAGGAAAAGTGGGATGCCAATACATATCTGGTATCGTTGGATTCAGCAGAATCAGGGCTTTTACAAACAGTAACATTTTTTTGTCAGTAAATGTAATTGCTCTTTAAAAAAAAAATACACAACAGAAAAATATTTTTATTTCACTTTTTTTAAGCATATTTCACTCAAAAATGTTTTTATATCTCTAGAAAAAAGTACATTTTGTTTCAGTGTTCAAGCCCAATCATTATGGAAAAAAAACAATATATAATATGCCCTTTTTCATGTCAAAAATCCAAAGTAAACATAGTAAGTGCAAAATGTCTAAAAACTGGCAGTAGTTGTTTGCGTTTAGGACAAATTGGTTGGCAGGGAAAGGGTTAATGTTGTTATGGGTTCCCTACAAGTAATTCAGGGTCTCCCAGAGCATTAGCATTACATAGCCCGCTCTGTATGTCAACATTTGTATGTTTTAATATCTTAGCTTGTAAACACATTGACATAACTCAACTATACACTTTTCTTAAAAAAAGATAAATAAAATGTAAAGGATTTTCTCTTATGCATTAAGCCTTAGCTGGCATTGTTTTAGTACACAGCATGAAAGCAGACCTGAAGAGACACTATACCAGAGGTCAGGAACCTTTTTGTCTGAGAGAGCCATAAACGCCATATAATTTAAAATGTAATTCTGTGAGAGCCATACAATATGTTTCAAACTTGGACAGTAGGGCTCACGTCCCTGTTGCCATGATGATGTGTATACAGTTGATCTGCCAGGCAGCAGAAGTGTCATACACGTTCTCAGCTTCTCTTCGGTTTCAGCAACATCAGCAATTTCCCTGAGGGCTCGTTTCCACTATTGCGGTGCAGAATCGCCTGGATTCCACCGCTGTTGAAATTCCATGAAATAGCATGTGGATGCGAATTTTTGCGCGTTTTTTGCCTTCGCATAGGTGAGGGTATATGCGAATTTAACCATGTCACTGCCTGTTTGAATTACATTGGTACCTATGCGAATTCGCATGCGAATTCGCATGAAAATTCGCATACCATAGCCGCATGCAAATTTTCTATTAAATACATTAGCGGCGATTCGCATGCATTCCACTCGCAGGCGAATTCGTTGGCTCTTTTGTGCGTTTTTTTACCGCTGAAAAAAACGCACCTCAACAACGCTACAGTGGAAACAGGCCCATCCACTTGCATTACATGTGCGAATCCGCATGCGTTGGACGCATGCGGATTCGCGATAGTGGAAACGAGCCCTGAGAGTCAGACAGGAGAAATACCAACTAACAGCTTGTACAATTAGCCAGCTGACTTGGGGGTTGATTCATTTTGTAGGACAAGATCCCCGCACTTTGATTGGCCCAATGGGCTGCAATGGGCTGCCTGTCACTTGACAGGCAGCCCATTGGGCCAAATTGTGGATATCTCGTCCTACAGAGTCACTGGACCTGACAGGGTTCAGAGTGGGACAATTTGAGCAGCTGTTAGTTTTGGGGGGAGTGTGAGTGAGTGAGTAATGCATGCTACAGCAGTAGCATGCCTACTTTGAAAATGTTATTTGCGCTTCCACACCAACCCCTACTGATTTGTCTTTGAGCCAGATGTAGTCATCAAAAGAGCCACATCTGGCTCCCGAGCCGTAGGTTCCCTACTCCTGCACTATACTGATGAGATAAATAATTTTATCTGTAGTCTTACTCCTAAATAGGACTTTCCTGGAGTCATGAAGGGGGCCTTGGCCTGGAATGGTTTGAAGCACTGCCATAAGACTTCCCTGTCCTCGCTAGGTCCCCTCGTTTTAGCACTGTCACCCTTGTTCCACACCCTTGGGGACCCTCACTCATGTCTCCGAGTGCTCCCGAAGATGAGCGGCTCCACACTGCACATGCGCTGGCATTGCGCGACTTCTGTAGCAGCTTTCTGAGGGCTCACGGAGGTGGCAAATTCAAAGAGCAAACAGCGGGGGAACCAGTAGGCCAAGAGAGGAGAGGAAAGGCTCTATAGCAGTGATGAATAACCTTGGCACTCCAGCTGTGACAAAACCACAAATTCCATCATGCTTCTGCCTCCCCGAGATATGCTTAGAGCTGTCAGAGTATTGCAATGCCTCATGGGACTTGTAGTTGTACCACAGCGGGAGTGCCAAGGTTAGCTATCACTGCTCTATAGGATCCAGACCCTTTCCTTTCCATATGGAAGTATGTGACCTTTTTTTTTTTTTAATTTGCTACAGATTTGCTTTAAAGTGAACCTAAGTGGATCTCTTTCACAGGAGAGAAGGAAAACATAAAGAAATGCACCTTATATGTATTTAGAGAGTTTAGCCTGTCTAATCCCCCTTCATCTATGTCTGCTTCCATGAAAGCAGGAAGTAGGTACACTGCAGATATATTGCAGGGTTTGTATCAGCTGTAATAAGAAATGTTTTTTTCTTTAAAGGTTATTATGCAGTTACTTATCTTTAGAACAAAGAGGTAGTTCTGAGTTCAGGTCCACTTTAAGGAAAGTGAGGGAAAAAAAAACCTAAAAACAAAAACAAACAAAAAAAAAGACCCAGGATCAAAAAATTAACAACACAAATGCGTGTGTTAGATTAATTGAATCTATTATTCATGATGTCTCTGCCCCTCCCACTGTCAGCCATGTGGATGACCCCTTTCACCTCTGTCTCCCGGCTGTATGTCACAGTGTCGCCCGGCAATGGCACACAGCCTGGCTGTTTCATGGATCCCCGAGGCCGGTGATTTACTTTCTTACTAGATTAGAACAATTGATAAGTGAAGAGAGCGGTTATGTCAAACCAGCCCGCTCCGTATTTTCCATTACCGCCGGAAAACAAATGTGGAAACAGCAGAGCTACATAATATCACATTGTATATTGTTTCTTTCTTTTTTTTATTATTTGCTGCAAGTTCCCTGAGATTTTCCAGTGTAATATTATTACTAAAGTCTGATAAAAACAACACAGTTCTGTCTTCTTGTTCACTCGTTCCCGATGCTGCCCACAGCTGATAAATAGACGCTCGCAAGACAGAGGAACGGAGGTTGATATACACAAAGAAACACATGGATTCCCTGGACTTATCATAGGGCACAATATGCATCTGCAGAAAGGAGTCTATGCATTGTCTTCTATAGCCCCACTGGGGCAAAGACACTGGGGACTCAGCGTGATTCACTATTGAACAAGACTCCTAAATACACTGGGAAGATTTTTTTTTCATGCATAGTAAATTTTTCAGCATACATTAAATAATGCCCAATAAAAGAACTTTACTTTAAAATGTTTTATGCCTTAAAGGAAAATGTAATTTCCATTACAAAACAAAGAACAAAAACTAGTGATTTTATATTTGTATACATACAACAGCCCCCCCAAGCAAAATGATCATGGGCCCTGCTGCAGCCCGACAACCCTCTCCCACACACAGACACATAGGCCTCAATTCACTAAGCTTATCTCTTGTCGTCTTTAATAACTCTTCTAGAGTTGTTACCATGGTGATAAGGCATGTAGTATTCAGGAAACATTTTACCTCAGGCAAACCTAAAGTTAACTCTTCTGTCTTTAAGTTAACTCTTTAATTCCTAAAATAACTCCAGAGTTAAAGACAGGCTGTTCATAACTGCGTGTGAAAATAACTACAGAGGAGGTAACTTAACTACAGAGGAGGTAAATTAACTACAGAGGAGGTAAATTAACTACAGAAGAGGTAACGTAAGGAATGAAGAGATAAGATAACTCTCTTACTGTGTGGAGGTAAGTTTTCTCTTGCCTTATATCTCCAGCATGATCTTAGTGAATTGAGGCCATTGTGTTGGTGTGTGTGTGTGTGTGCGTGTGTGTGTGTGTGTGTGTGCGTGTGTGTGTGTGCGTGTGCGTGTGCGTGTGCGTGTGTGTGTGTGTTCTGAACTGCTTTGTTATCTCCAAGTCCAAGACCTTGTTAATCAGGTTATTAAGGAAGGGATCTGGTCTGAATCTGCATATTGGGAACAGGTTAGTCCTACATTACCTCTTAATGAGGGCCTCAAATAAGATTTATATTTGCTATTGTGGTACCAGCTGCTCCCTGACTTCACTTCTGCCATGACCAAATGGCAGGAGAGGCTTCAGAGAGAATGGGAGTTGGAAGAGTGTGAACACATTTTTTTATACTGTGTTGTGTTTTTTTATTTTTTTATTACTGTATCAAACATTAAAAACATTTCAAAAACCATGTTTTTAAACTAGCCATGTTACAGGTAAAGGAACATTTTATTCTAATGGTGTACTCAAGTAAACGCAGTTTAGGAGGCCTTTATGGCAAATGCAGTGCAGGACCATTTACATATATAAACAGGTCCTAAGCACTGCACTTTTTTTGGACTTTATGTATGGTTATCTGTTAAGAGTAAATAGCACATTCTGCGATAAGATATTTTCGCAAAAACCATTTACATACTCTGGTGCAAAGTTACACATAAATAGTAAAGGCTTAGCTTTCCATCATTTTTTTCTTTTTTTCTTCCAGGCTCTACAGGCCTTTTGCCATTGGTTGACCACTTCTTGGCATGGTAGAGAGCGCATACAGACACATTCATACACACCCACCCACAGACCAGTCACCTTCAACCACACTCTCATACTCAAAAAACGATCTTTAAACTGAAGTGGACTGATATGGAGACTTGGTCTTTTGGGACACTAGAAGGTTTTCCTGTGGATTGCTCTGGGCCCATCCTCTTCATATTCCTTTTTGGAGACCCACATTTTAAGGTGTCCAAAGAAGCCAAAATCAATCCACCAATCCATGTAGAATATAACCTGTCTTTAGGAGCAGATATCCTTATTTTGACATCATTTGGTGCTATTTTTTTTTTTCACTTCAGAGTCGGGACAAGGTCCTCCGGCACCCAAGGCTGAGACACCAAAGTGCTATCTTCCATCCCTCCCACCCCAGCCTTTACACACTGATTGCTGTTAGACTAAGAGGCTCCCTAGGGCCCCCAACACCTCAATCTCTAGTTATCTGGCTTGCAGTCACTGCCATACATACCCTTTTCTTATTTCTCTCTGCTTAGTTCAAACACAATAGGGGAATGATAGCTGAGTGAGTTGTGTGCCCCTTCCTAACTTGCGCCCTGAGGCTAGAGCCTCTCTCTCCTCTGCCTCGGCCTGGCCCTGCTTCACTTAGAAGGCAGTCACTAAATCCTTTAAATAAGGTAGATCCTTCGTAGAGCACTATGTTGGAGAATAAGATTTACCTCAGGTCCACTTCTGAATGGCAAATACTAACAAGTCATAAATTCCCTCACACTCCTCTCCAGTGACATCTGGTTGGAACTGCACCTCTGGGGCCTGGGATCAGACTGGTCCAATCTCAATTGTTTTTCCGTAAGGTAATACTGGGCCTTCTCTTATATGTTTGGTACAGGACCCCTTATAATCAACATGGGTGGGGCCTGCTTGGTAATGAAAAATGCTTCAGGGGATGTAACCTTACAGTAGATCAGCATCGCTGCTGTTTAGACCGCACTTACGTTAAAGCCTTCTGAACAGATTGCTTTGCTTTATTATCTGAAGTTATGGAAACACCAATCTCTCCCCCATTGTCCCTGGATTGAACTGTTCCTCAAAAAAGTAGATGGTATTTCTACATTTCTAAACAAATTTGTGTCCTGAGTTTGTAATGCAGCTACCCCGCTAGTAGCTAAAACATGAAAAGGACCCCCACCTACAAGACTAATGTTAATCAGCAAAATCCAAAGCATTTATAAGTTAGAAGAACTGACCTACTAACTTTCCAGGACTAGACAGATAAGACCCTACATGTATGGAAACGATGGCTGGCTTGGTTTACTATCCGTTTTCCAGGGAAGGGCTGGTACTCTCTATTGGGTGGCCCATACCTTTTGATTATTGATCACTGCACCATGCGGAACAGAGGAAGCAATCATTATATTATGGAAGTTTGTTGTAACATTGCAGAGCCATTAGTATAATAATATGAGGTTTGTTGTGTCGATTTTATTGCCTTTTGTCATCTTATAAAGCCAGATTGTTCATTTTATTAGGGGAAAAATATATACTTTTCTGTTATTATGTGATTTTGTTTATTCAATAAAATTCAAGTTTAAAAGTACAAGCCAGTGGGCACATGAAAATAAGAAGTGATGTGGGTGTGCACAGTGTGATTGCAGTGAGTTATTACGTAGACAATTTACATATTTCATCATTACTACTGCTCACAGTTGTTTTGCTATTGATGAGTAGCAGAGTTTGGCTGGGCAAAGTCACCCCAAATTAAAGCATACCCCACAACTTTTTGAGATAAAAAGTGGGATACTTTAAGACACACCCTTGCCACACCCCTAATCACGCCCCTGCCACAGCCCTAGTCACTGATACTAGAAAGAAATGTAAAAGCTAAATACACAGTTTTACAATTCAGACCACATTGGAACGCTCTATCATCACTAGTTCTCCTTTGTTTTAACTTTTAAAAATAATAAATATATCAGTTTAAATGATAGAAATAATGTATCAACTTAAATGATAGAAATAACTTTTCCGCCAAAAAAGGGACAGTTGGGAGCTATGATTGAACCAGTGTCTCCTACGTACTTTGGGATTGTCTATTCACATGTATTTTAAATATATCTATGTGTATATATTACATTTATGTGTGGTCCTTTAACCTCCCTGGCGTTCTATTAAGATCGCCAGGGCGGCTGCGGGAGGGTTTTTTATTTAAATAAAATGAGCGGCCTTCCTTGTTTCGCTTTCCTCGTCACCATGGCGACGAGCGGAGTGACGTCATGGACGTTAGCCGCCTCCGATACAGCCCTTAGCGCTGGCCGGAACTGTTTGTTCCGGCTGCGCTGGGCTCGGGCGGCTGGGGGGACCCTCTTTCGCTGCTGCACGTGGCGAATCGCCGCGCTGCGGCGGTGATCAGGTAGCACACGCGGCTGGCAAAGTGCCGGCTGCGTGTGCTCCTTTTTTATTTGATAGAAATCGCCCCAGCGGGGCCTGAGAAATCCTCCTGCGCAGGTTACCCCGAGCTGAGCTCGGGATAACCGTCAAGGGGGTTAATGGACACCCAAGACGAAAATAAACTAATGAAATAAACAATTGTATCTATCTTCCTTCTCCTAAAAATGACTTTTTAAGATATTTCACAGTGTTATTGTATGTTCAAATCTACTTTTTAAGTTTTAACTACTTTATTATTTTTGCTCAATAACACATTCATTGCAGTATGCCAAAGCTAAAAATCTATGAACTATTGACCTTTTGTATCTCTTTCCTGCTCTTAGAAGCCATTTTCTGCTAGGAAAGTGTTTTACAGTTGGAATTTCTTATCAGTAAAGGTCACACTGTAGTCGCTTCCTGTCTGAGTCAGTACAGAGTCAGCCACATACATACCTGATATTTAACAGGCAGAGAAAGAAAAAAAGGAACACAGCATAGTTATTTGTGTGCTAGGCACTGTACGTACACATGTCTAGCTCATCGTGTCACATGTCACCTCGGGTATCCTTTAAGCCTCTTTGGTTTCGAGGAAGAGTTTAAGGGCAAAAGGCTACATCTACAGACTAGTTAGAGCATTCAGAGTTACTGGACTTTATCTGCATGTAAGACCTCCTGTGTGCTCGTCTTGTACATTATAGCTGAGTAGAGTAGAGTCTCTGTTATCCAGCACTGACGGGGATCATCTGATGCCGGATAAGTGTGCTTTCTGGTTGCTTGAGAGTTAATGTTAAAAATAGACCAAGCTAATACAGTACTATGCCCCACTCTATATACATACCATCACGTCTGTATTAAATGTTGAAATACAGAACTTAAAATTATATTAACCTTGGGAGCCAAGGGATCCAGTCTCTAAGCAAAACAGACCCCACAAACAGCCTTAGAATTTGGCCGTCACCACTGTGAGTACCGCCAGCGATTTGTGCTGGTTGGTTGAGACTGCTGGTTAGTCGTGTTCCGTATAACCAGGATTCTACTGCATATGAAATGTATAATTATATCCAGTAAGACAGCATATAAAAATCTGTAGCCTTGCCTTCTAAGATGCTTCTATACTCTAGATCTAAAGTCATTTGATAGAAAACTTAAGCTCCATTTTTCTTTTAAATCAATACATAAGAACATTGCAATTTTGCACCTAAGATCAAACCCCTAATCAAAAATTATTAGCCTATGACTGCATATTTCATACATTCCATTTGGAATAAAAACTATCAAGCGTGGAATTCTATACATCAAATACTGGAAGCTGGAAAGAATCCTCACACCTCCGGAATGTCTTACATCAGTGATTTACTGTACTATTGAGATATGATTTACTCTTCGGAATTCACACATGGAGAATGAATTAGCACCAGCAGCAGCCTCTATGTGTAGAAAAAACTGCTTGCTTTGCCAGATCGGATTCCCTCTCCCCGCTGTGCTAGATTGCTCCATCTCAATGGTGGTAAACTGGGACAGTAAGATAAACAGCTGCTTCATTCAGCCAAGGGGAGAATCAAGACCTCCACATCATTGGGATCACGGAACCTTATGTATCACGCTGGCATTCAGATCTACAGCTTGGGTGTAGCCACACTGATGGAGCAGGTCTGATGTGCTCTGCTTTGAAGCAAGTTGTAGCGGATGGATAATCGACACAGTGCATCATCAATACTGAGCCTGAGCGAGGAGTCCTTGTAGAGGCAGAGAACAACATGACCTTGAATTAAAACTGTTCCTTTTTTATTAATTGCTTGCGCTGCCAGCACTTTGTGGCTGGCTGTGTTATGGACAGCATGTGTCACAAGCAATGGAAGGATTGGGTCTCTCTTCTTTACCTCTACATTGCAATAAGAGCACTTAAAGGACTTCCGAGGCAAAGTTAAACATCTATTTTTTACTCACCTGCACATAACTACTGGACGTAGATGACGTGGATGCCAAGGCACGAGTGTCCGCGCAGGTGCAGAAGAGCCCACCCCACCGGCGGGTCGCTATCATTGCCGGTGGCCAGCAGGTACACCGAGGACCACCGGAGCTGCAGTGAGTGACTGAGATGGCTGTGAAGGGCTGGAAGAAGCCCCAGGTGAGTAAAAAATAGGTTTTTAACTTTGCCTCGGAAGTCCTTTCAATTTTTTTTTTATTTATTTTTTTAATTTAGAGAGAATAATGAAACTGCTTTCAGCTATGCCAGTAGCTGGATAGTGTAATGATTAAGGGCTCTGCCTCTAAACCAGGAGACCAGGGTTAAAATCTTGGCTCTTCCTGTTCAGTAAGCCAGCACCTATTCAGTAAGAGACCTTGGGCAAGACTCCCTAACACTGCTACTGCATTTAGAGTGTGTCCTAGTTGCTGCAGCTCCAGTGCTTTGAGTCCGCAAGGAGAAAAGAGCGATATAAATGGTCTGTGTCTATGCAATAATCTATAAAGATAGGCATACACAGCTCAATTATTTTATAGATTAGATGTAAGATTCAATAAAATATCTTAGACCCTCTCAGCTGATGTTCAATTATTGGGAAAGCAGTCAGAAGTGCATAGTGGGCAGGAGTGGTATATGGGCAAGGCTGCATTAGGTTACTACTACAGGAACAAGAGTCTTGCTCCAAGTAATATGTATATCCTGTTGCCAAGGCTGGATTTACACTTTTTGTGCTGCTATGTAGCAACCCCTTTTTTATGTGCAGGTGCCCCCTTGGGTTGCTGCCATCCAAGGCCCGGGCCTTTGTGGCCTCTTCATAAGTCCAGCCCTGCCTGTTGCCCTGGCCTGGTAGAGATGAACCTGTGTTTAACCACTTCATGCCGTGGGCTGAAGGGTTGAAATGCAGGCATGTGCACGAGCATGTGCATGCAGGGGCTCTCACGGCATGCATGCACATGCAATTTAGTGTAATAGTATGACTTTTATAAATGCCCTTTTCACACTAAAGGTGCAGATATAGGACATTTTTAAAGTGTCCATTTTGCAGGAAGTGATTAAATCAAGCAGTTTTGCTTTTTATAAAATGTAGATCACCCAGCAAGGATCCCATTCATAAAAGCTCACCTATATGATTATTTAATTTGTTCTAACTTTGTAGCAGAGACATTGGGGCGAGGGAAGATTTTCAGCCACAATCGTGGTTGTGAGCCAGTGGCATAGGAGGAGGGGATGTTGAGGTTGCATCTGCACCAGTCCCCCTAGACCTGCAGGGCCTCCTCCTTTTTGGCCACATTAGCGCTCTATTTTTGTGGTAGGTAGTAAGGAATACTTCTATATGAGCTTTAACGTAGACTTGAGAGAGTAAAAAAAAAAAGATGTAGATAACTGGGGCTTCCTCCAGCATCTTCAGGCTAATCCTTCTCCAGCTAGAGAATTCTCCTCCACCACCTGGATCTTCTGCTAGATGCCCTGTTACCTCCACGAATCGGGGAATACTATGCAGGCGCAGCCTGGCCTGGCTGCGTGCATTTGCCCCCCGTCATGCTTTTGTTGCCAAGAGCATTTCGTGCAGTAAGACGTGAGCGCAATGGGGAGTGCACATCTGGACTTCGCCTGTGTTGACTGGCACCGACTAGCACAATTATAGGTGGATTCAGGCAGCCTAGGAAGACGGCAAGGGACTGATTAGCCTGAAGGGGACTGGAGGAAGCCCCAGGTATGTATACACATTTTTTTAACATTTTGGGTACACTTTTAGTCATGGTAATCATTAACAAATTATTATTTTTTTTCTCTGCTTATAACACTCTTTCCCCCCACAGGTGTCCTTCGAAATCCTTTTTGGTGATCGGTATCATGAGATACGGAGTTGGGTGTGGCCTACAATAAACTGTGCATTGGGGCCCATGACTCTGTAGCTAGGGCATTGGTGTGTGTAGATTGTGTTGCACCACTGTTGTGATGGTGAAGCAGGATCGAGTAGCTCCGATGTTCCCATAGTGTAGTAGGCCATAGTTCTCGAATCCTGTCCTCAAGGCCCACCAACAGTGCATGTTTTGCAGGAAACCACACGTTCACAGATAGGGTAATTAGTGTCACAGGAGAGCTAATTAACTCCCACTGTGTATTTCCATAAAATATGCACTGTTGGTGGGCCTTGAGGACAGGGTTGGGGAGCGCTGACCCTGATACTAAAGATAGTTGAGGGCAGGAATAATAGTAAATACCAGTACACAATAGCAATACAGTAACAAGGCAGCAGACGGCAGATGTATATGGAAAGAGTTGGACTCAGGGTGACATTCTGACACATATGTGAATGTTCACTACCATATGACTTAAAAAATAAAGGTGGCCATACACACATAGGTTGCCACCCAATGTGTCATTGTCATAGCGCAAACAGATCAATCCCGCTCTGTTCTGGACTGATCAAAGAGGAATTGGATCTCTATGGTCTGTACCTAGTTGACTTCTTTTCAGGAAATACACAAATTATATTTGTGTCAGTAATGGAATGGTTCTTCTTCATTTCTTAGGGTTGGTCAATTAGGTGCTAACTACTGTGTTCATCCAAAGTTTATGGTCATTTTATGCAAATTCACACAGCTTTAAAATAGATCAAGCAAATGCTGCAGCTGTTGCAATTGATTATTTGGACCATTTTCTTTCAGATTTGAAAAAAATAAAAAAAATGAAGAGGTCATCATGTACTTTGTGATTGGCTCACAGTGATCACAGCCGGAGCTTGTGTAGTTAAAGTAAGCATAAGACGAAGGGAAAAAAAGTTGGCTGTTACTTACTTGGGACTTCTCCAAGCCCCACATGGGGCTTGATTCACAAAGCGGTGCTAACTGTTAGCACGCCTGTGAAAACCCCCTTAGCACGTCTAAACGAGCTTTTCGCGCATAAAACTTTACGCGCACACTGCACAGAGCGCAGGGCGCTCCGCGCGAAGTGCCCATTAAAGCCTATGTGACTTAGCACGCATAAAACTGATTGGGAAATCCTGTGCTAACCTACTTAGCACCCTGGTTAGCACGTCTAAAGACTTTAGACGTGCTAAGTAGGTTAGCACCGCTTTGTGAATCAAGCCCTTAGTCTGTTAAGTCCCACGGTGTCCTCCCAGTCTGCTCTGTTGTTCTGCTGTCCGCCCCATAAAGTCTGTGACCTGGCTGGGTCGGGGGCTGCAGTGCATGCGCTGTCCCGGCCCCACGTGCCTCCTTGATCACGCTTTCATGGCCAGGACCATGTGTAGTTAGCTAAGACTTGGAACCGTGCATACACAGAACACTCCTGGCCACAAGAGTGCGATCAAAGAGATGTGCAGCCAGGACCGACCCAGCCAGGTCACAGACTTTAACTAACTTTTTCCTTCCTCTCCAGTTCACTTTAAATTTATGACATGTCAGGCCTAAACCCAATCACAGGTTCCCAAAGTGGTCAAAGCTGCATCAGCTCAAAATTATTAGCAACTCACTGACCAGTCCTAATTTCTTGTGGGTAGCACGGTGGCGTAGTGGTTAGCACTCTTGTCTTGTAGTGCTGGGTCTCCGGTTGGAATCTCAGCCAGGTCAACTTCTGCAAGGAGTTTTAATGTTCTCGTGAGGGTGTCTGTGAGGGTTTCCTCTGGACACTCCAGTTTCCTCCCACATCCCCCCAAAAAAACAAAAAACACAGATGAGTTAAAGTATACCTGAAGTGACATGTGACATGATGAGAGAGACATGTGTATGTACAGTGCCTAGCACACAAATAACTATGCCGTGTTCCTTTTTTTTCTTTCTCTGCCTGAAAAAGTTGAACATCAGGTATGTAAGTGGCAGTTCCTGTCTGAGTCAGCAAAAATCTATTAACCCTTCGCACTCTCGCATGCAAATGTTCAAACAAATGCATTCACAGATTCACTCATCCAGGCACAACTGTTATCCCTACAGCTAAGTTAAAAGCCGGGGTCTTAGTTCACAGAAGAATGCATTCTTAGACTTAGTCACCTATACTGCGTAGAAGTACCCAGGTAAACATAGGTGTCCTAACTCTGGCCCTGTAACATGCATAGTGCAGACATGCAAACACATTCATTGCATCAAACCTATCAATGGATTAGGAGCACACATACTGACGTCCTCTCCTGGGACAGACAGTGCATCTTACCAATCGCACAAGGGAGCTAACGTTATGTGTCCATGTGCACCATGCACATACACCAACATAAGCTGTGTGCATGCTGACAAACACATACAGGGGAAGGAGGGAGTGCCTGTCTGAGTCAGGACTAGGTTGGACTACAGTCTACAACTATAAAACACTCTCCTAGCAGAAAATGGCTTCTGAGAGCAGGAAAGAGATAAAAAGGTTCAATAGTTCATAGATTTAAACTCTGGCACACTTCAGTGAATGTGTCAATGAGCAAAAACAATAAAACAGTAAAAACTTAAAAAGTAGATTAAAATATAAATAAAACGGTGGAATATCTTAAAGTTGATCCGAGATAAACTTTTACTCACTGTATAATTGTGTTCCTTTCATATAGTTTATAGGGCATTCCTCAAGCCAAATACTTTTTTTGTTTTGTTTTAATACTCTAATTCCACAAGACTCGCCCACAGCTCCTTTTGTGCCTTGGCACTGTAGCAAGGGCTTATGGGAGCTCAGTCTGGGCAGGAGGAGGAGGTTACTAGCCATTGATTTCAGAGGCACAGGGGAGGAGGGAGGAGGAGAGGGGACTGAATTTACACACAGCCAAGCTGATAGTATCTCCAGCCCTCAGCCTGTGACAATGTGACAAACAGAACATGGCTGCCCTCATTGTATCACAGAAATAAATAATCCTAAACGTTTAAAGCTGTTTGCAGCTAGATATGCTGTGTAAACTATCTAAACTTTTGATAAGAAATATAGACAAGTTACTTGTTATAGTTAGTTTTTCATCTCGGATCCGCTTTAAAGAGATATTTTTAGGAGAAAGGGGATAGATACAATTGTTTATTTCATTAGTTTATTTTCACCTCAGGTGTCCTTTAATTGGCATGCCCCTAAATTGGCCCTAGACTATGATATATGCACTACACAATACATACATAGACATATGACTATTAGGGATGATCGGAAATGCCAATTTCCGATTCCGCTGTAAATCCGCATACCACCAATGCAAATTACCGATTCCGCTTTCTGCTACCAATTTCCGCATTCCAATGCGGAATTTCCGACGGAAATCGCGGAAATTCCGCCCAACTTTAACATTGATTTTCTCAAAAACTATAAGGTCTTTTTGAAAACTTTTTTTGCATCTTGTTCAGATGATTCTTTTTAATAAACCCTGAAAATTTGGTGTTTCTAGGACTTACGGGAGCTTTGCTATTAACCGCTAAAGTCGGCGGATTTTTACTGTAATGTAAAATGCAGAAAATAGGCAGATGCAGAGATTTCCGCATTTTACATTACAGTAAAATCCGCCAACTTTAGTGGTTAATAGCAAAGCTCCCTTAAGTCCTAGAAACACCAAATTTTCAGGGTTTATTAAACTGAATCTTGTGAGCAAGATGCAAAAAAAAAGTTTTCAAAAAGACCTTATAGTTTTTGAGAAAATCGATGTTAAAGTCGGGTGGAATTTACGCGATTTCCGGCAGAAATTTCCGCGATTTCCGGCGGAGATCCGCCTACCGCACTTGCATTACCGATTTCCGCATTCCGATGTGGTAATGCAATTTCCGATCGGAATTTCAGAGATTGCATTTCCGTGGAATCCGAATGAGCATCCCTATGGTAGGGACTAGACTGTAAGCCCCTCTGAGGGACAGTTAGTGACAAGACAATATACTCTGTACAGCGCTCTGTTTCGCTATTATAAATGCAAAAGTGTGGATGTTTGAATGTTTGTTAACCAGCTGAGCGGTCTGGACGAGCTCAGCTCGTCCAACACCGCCAGCGGCTGCCGCTCAGGCCCTGCTGGGCCGATTTTAATGAAATAAAAAGCAGCACACGCAGCCGGCACTTTGCCAGCCGCGTGTGCTGCCTGATCGCCGCCGCTCTGCGGCGATTCGCCGCGAGCAGCGGCGAAAGAGGGTCCCCCCAGCCGCCTGAGCCCAGCGTAGCCGGAACAAAAAGTTCCGGCCAGCGCTAAGGGCTGGATCGGAGGCGGCTGACGTCACGACGTCGGCTGACGTCGATGACGTCACTCCGCTCGTCGCTATGGCGACGATATAAGCAAAACAAGGAAGGCCGCTCATTGCGGCCTTCCTTGTTTATTCTGGGCGCCGGAGGCGATCGGAAGATCGCCTCCGGAGCGCCCTCTAGTGGGCTTTCATGCAGCCAACTTTCAGTTGGCTGCATGAAATAGTTTTTTTTTTATTTAAAAAAAACCCTCCCGCAGCCACCCTGGCGATTTAATCAGAACGCCAGGGTGGTTAATCACGTAAAACAATGGCTGAATGGATTTGAATGAAATTTGGCACACACATAGTACATTACCTGGAATAACATATAGGATACGTTTTATCCCCATAAGCAAAAATTGGGCGGAAACAAATCCAAATTTCACTGGGAAAATATAAACTGCAGCCATTCTTACACTGTTAATGGCAAAGTTCTCAAACTTTTCACAGTTGGTCACTGGGTGACTGGGATTAATATTCAGAAAGGTGAGTTGAGCCTACAAAAGCCAATCAAAATTCACACTGATTTTCAAAGGGAATATTTAATTGCTGCCATTCTTACATGTTAATGGCACAAGCCTTTAAACCTGGTGCAGTTGATCATTAGGTGATTGGGGTTCAAATTCAGAAAAAGGGGGCGGGGCAACAGCCAATCATATTTGCTTCATTTCAATGCAAATGATTGACGCCAAAGACTGCAAAGCTCACAAACTTGATCATTGAGTAATTGTGTGTTAGGGTTAGAAAAAGTGGACGTAGCCAACACTAGCCAAATACAAACCCGGGCAATGCGGGCCATCAGCTAGTACTTAAATAAAATAAATAAGATAAGCTTCTTCACCTGGATAGAATGATACAGACTGTAAGAAAACACCCATTACTACTGTTTTCATCCCTAATCAATGCTATAGTGACAGCATTCTGCTTTACTGATAAGTATGCTGTTTTATTTAAGTTAATGCACCCGTAAAAGTTAACTTGCCTTTCAGAAGAGTGACAAATCTATTCTTAACATCTGTTAATGATGCGTAATGGTGGCATTATTCTATAAAACAGACTTTTGATAAAAAAGAGATCCTTGAGTGCATTAGACATGGCATGGAAAGAAACGTGCATTATAATTTAAAAAAATGATAACTTCAGAGCAATTAAAATGTTACAAAAGATGATATATAAAAGTGAGCGAGTGACACAAAAAAAGAAAACAATACTGTTTCTTAAAAAAAGAAAAAAAACACACACTTCATTTTCTCTCACCACTTGGATAATAGCTCCTTTATAGTCTGTTTTAATGGAGTGATAACAAAAAAAAAAAAATGAAATGACTCCTACGCACGGACTATCGATTTAATCATCCTTCAATTATTTCTCATACTGTGAGGACCGCTCTGCTGCTTGAATGGAGCAGAATGAAATCATATATTCAATTAAGAAAATTTGTGAATGTCATATAGTCACTCCGATGTATACGGAAAGGAAAAAAGTAATATGACAAATCGACTGGTTGTGATTACGGCCTCTACTCTTTATTTTCGGCTTTGCTTTATGCTGCTTTTCAGAGACTGTACTGATAATTAAAATTGGCAACGCTGTCTATATTAGATGCAGTATTTATCATTGTGCTATTGACCCTGCAACACCATGTGGTATAGTGATGTGCTTTGTAAAGGAAAGTGGCAACAAACTATATCACCAACTGGGCCGTATTCAATTCAAAAATTGCAGCAATGAGAACCTTAACTCAGTAGTCGAAAGGACTGGTTGGTTCTATATTCTTGTAGAGTCCACCGTTCTAATGTGGGGGCCCTCTTATCTTTTGGCCACGCTCCCAGACATGGATGTGCTCATCCAGAGGGGGAATGCACAGGTTAAGTCCATGCATGCCCAGTAGAACCAAACTACTTATGCACAGCTTTTTTCCTCTGGGCATGCACAGACCTTACTTGTACTTACTCTGTCCAGATGCCACACTTGCGACCAGATAAAACCTATTTGACCTGCATTATATAGGGATGGAGGGACCCTGCACTGCAACAGTGAGTGATCCAGGGAGCCTCTAGACCATCCAGAGGCTTCCCACTACTAGATCCTAGGGATAAGTGAGCAAAAATCGTACATCTGATCTTGCAGCCAATCAATCCTTTCTCAATCACCAATGTTTTTCTCAAGAAAGGACCAGTAATTCTATTTAATATAACTTTTTAGCACTCTACATTTGAAAAAGCACCAAAAAGCAGGTGGAAAAGTACTGTCAAAATGATTCAGAATAATTTCTTGCCTGCTCTTGATAGGAATTGAAAAAGGTGTGAAAAGATCCCCTAGAAGAAACCTTAGAACTAGAAGAAACCTTAGAAGATACATTGGGCTTGATCCACTTTTTCTCTTAAGTTTTCTTCTAGGTGACATTCTCACACCTTATCAATAAAATGTCTTTTAAACCACCAGCAAATACACAGAATTATTCTGACAGTACTTTTCATCTACTTTTTGGTACTTTTTCAATTTCATAGTGTTGAAAAGTTATGTTAATCAGAAGATGAAAAAATTATCTACTGGGAGGAAACTTAGCAGAAAAAGTGTATAAGGGCCTGAGATCAATGGAAGTTAGGTCTTTTTTTACCATCTTAAAACTGTGATTAATAGGGTGCATTGTGTGGAGTGCAGCATTTTTATAGATTTACAAAGGTTTAAAATGTGTGTGCTAAGTTGTAAGTTACAGCTAAGTACTTGAATCCTCCACCTTGTTTGCTAGCTGCACTTAACATTCCTTATACTTGAGGGCTCTTTCACACTTGGACGTTGCGTTGCAGGGGACGTTAAGGTCGCATAACGTTCCCCTAACGCAACGCATGGTGGTGCTAAAAGGTGGACGCTACATAGAGCCGGGTTATCGTTCGATAGTGATAGAACGAATACGGCGCATGCGTCAAAAGACTGGAGACACGTGATCAGAACACTCTGCATCACGTGATCCCGCCAGCTAATAAGCGGCCGCTCCAGGAAGTAAACACTGCAGTTCAGTGAATATTAATTAGCCATGTGGCTATGCACAATAGCGGACTCTCCCCTCCTTCTCTCCTGCACTCAAAAAACAAAAAAAACAACATTACTGAGCATGTGCAAACAGTCTAACGTGGCTAAAACCGCGTATAACGCACAGCATGCTGCACTTTCATTGAACGTGCAGCGTTACACTCACCTGTGTGGTAAAAATATAATAATCATGTATAGTACATGTCTGGATCTCTCCTGTAGCATGTTCTGTCAGTTGCAGGAGAACTGCAACCGGGCAGTTCTGACTTATCTGCTTGCATTTGGTTGCGCATTCGCAATAAGTCTCATTGTCATTTGCAATCACTCTGCAGCTTACAGCAGTTCAGGATGCTGTCAGGATTCCTCCTATTGCTTGCTGCAGTTGAACTGCAGCCAAATAGCCCTGGATTTCCTACATGCATATTGTTGCATAATATTGCATGTATTTGTTATGAGAGTCCTTTTTCACAGTTGGCTGGCAGCTTGTGGTCAAGCTAGCTCAGGATTGAGTGATTACCATTCAGCTGTGTGGGAATTTGCATGCCTGCATCCATTGGCTGATGTCCACGTAAAGGTCGGCCTCCCATTTCAGACTCCACCCAACATAGCGTTCAGCTCTCTGAGTTGTTGCTGGGTCCATGCTGTGAAAGTATTGTGTATTGCCTTGTTTTGTATTTCCATGCCTGCTGGATGTTTGCTGAACCCGCAGGGGGTCAGTGGAGTCCACTACCCGGCTAATTGGAGACTGCCTTCACCACACCGGTGACTGGTAGTTATCCTTCTTGCCTTGTTCCTTAGGATGTAACTAAAGCAGCGGTTGCCATTAGTTACGCTCCTACCTGTTTGTCTTGTCTATGTCAATGTGAATGTTTGCCGTCGCTGGGGCAGCGACTAGATTGGCAAAGCATTCCGTCTGTCTGACTGTTGCTTGTCTTGTTACTCAGCCTGAGGATTAGTGCGGCGTCGCACTAAGCAGCCATTGTATATTAATGTTACTTTCATTACTCAATTAATGTACAATACAATAATACAATACAATAACATTTGTAAAGCGCTTTTCTCCCATAGGACTCAATTGCAATGCGACTGCCAGATTGACTTAGATACGACCTTAGCTTTACTGACCATTCTCTCGGCTAGTCCTATGTACCGCAGCCATCTGATCTAACATGTATGACTGTAGGCTTAGCCTGTTACCAACTCTGATTCCGCCTAGTCCACTGTACCACTGCCATCTGATCTATCATGTATGACCCAAGCCTGTTACCGACTACATCTGTTGTATATTGTATCACATAGCATCTAGCGTGATAGGCGGCCCAGAGCTGCAGTTGCTCTGGGCAATCTTGCTCCCTTGTTCATTACTCCTGTGGCCACCTGTGTAGCCTCTTCCATTACCCAGCTACATAGTCTTAAGCACACACGCTGACTTTGAACGTATACCCCCAAGCATTACAGAACATGCTTTTATTTGGGGCAGCTGGATAGTGTACTGTTTAAAGCGGACCTCCTGTGTGAAAATAAATCCCACACTAAGAGCCAAGCAACAGATGTTATAAATGAGAAGCAGGAAAAAATGTCTAAAAACTGACCACTTGTGTTGGCTAGTCACACCCCCATTCTAAAAAAACTGCCATGGCCATTTTCTGCCTTTGCAAAGACTGCTAAAAGATTATCATCTGTGGTTTGGAGGATCCTGAGGGGTACTCTGCTTCTAACTGTGCCACTGGGCCAGCCTATCACAGAGAGGAAAGGTGAAGAGGGAAGTAATGCAGTGCCAGCCACAGTATGTTGCATTCCAGAGCTGCCACAATGCTTCCCTGCTGCATAATGAAGTAGGCAGCCATTACTGTATTGGGTAACAAAATAGGGGAAACAGTCATATTAAGTATAATCATAGTTATTTTTCCCTTTGGAATTTACAGCAGGGGTCAGCTGTTGCCTTTGATGTCAGGTTTCAGCCTTCAGTCAGGGTTCAAATCTGGCTTAAAGAAAACCTGAACTGAAAATTAAAAGTCAAAATAAGCATACACCTGCCATACTTGCCTTCCATGTAGTCTACTCCTCAGTGTCTTTCTCCTGTCCCGCGTCCTGTTTGTCCACTGTGATCAAGGGAATTTTCCGTCCTCCATTTTGAAAATGGCCATTACCCATAACCGCTTTCTGATCAGCACACAGTTAAACTGTAACATCGCCCACTTGAGCCATAGGGAAACATGGACATTACCTGGTACATCAGTTTTCCTCTCAGCTATAACTGACAGCAACTGATATTTTACTGACAGCAACTGATATATTTCAGATCTGACAAAATGTTGTCAGAACTGGAAGGGATCATTGTCAGAAGAAAATGGTGAGCTTCTGAGAGGAACTGATGGCAAGGTAACTATGTCATGTTCATTTGAAGTTACCTCATGTGTTTATTTTAAATATTTTTACTCAGTACAGGTTCTCTTTAAGCCAGTATGCAAGGGGTCTTTGGACAAGGCTCCCTAATGCTCCTGGTCACCCTTGGAGAGTGTCCCAAGTGGCTGCAACGCTGAAGCTCCTTGATTGCACCCGGAGAAAAGTGTGACATGAAGGTCATGGGACTTGTAACTTGTCTTTATATATTTATTATGGGAGCTGACATAGCTGGTACCATAAAGAGTTAACTACGACAATGTGTCCCCAACATGGGACACGACAAGCAGTTGTTACACAGTATTTACAGTCATTATTTCCAATACTGTTTGCTTCATATCTTTGTTTGAACATTTGCTATTTTCACAGCCACACCGACCTTGGCAGCAAAGAGAAATGTTTACCTGCAAACAGAGAAAATGATGTAGCTTTTTGAATATTAATACAAACAAGCACTTTGTGCTCCCGGAACTGCGTTTAATGATGTTTTGTCAGAACAGCGTCTATGCGGTGTGAGCAGCACTCTCTCTGCCAATTACATGTCCTATACATCGGCCTTAATTTCTAGTGCAGTAGAGAAAGAGGAAGGATATATATAGAGAGATATAAATAGATATAAATTCAATGATATATACGCACACCAGCTGACAATGATTGGATCACAGTTCCATGTATAGAATCCTCTACCTAAAGCTACTTACTTACACATACACATGCACTACATTTTAGTTGACATAAAAAAAAAAAAATATTCATGATCATTTTGGGTGAATTTCTATACAGGGCCGGTTCTAGACTTTTTGCTGCCCGAAGCAAACTTGTGAGGTTGCAAACCCTCCCCCTTTCCATTTGGAATGATCGAACAGCACCAAAACAATTTACTTTGCTTCATTAAGGCTGCTTTCACATTGGGACGTTACAGGCGCACGTTACAGCAGCCTGTAACGCAGCCCAACTCACAGTAATGAAAAATCAATGGGCTGTTCACAGTGCCCACGTTGCGTTACATTGTAACGCTGCACGTTATTTGAAAGTGCAGCATGCTGTGCGTTATACGCGGCTTTAGCCTCGTTAGACTGTTTGCACATGCTCAGTATTGTGTGTTTTTTTTTTATTTTGAGCAGGAGAGGAGGAGGGGAGAGTCCGCTATTGTTAGCCACATGGCTAATTAACCACTTCACCACTGAGGGGTTTTACCCCCTGACCACCAGAGCAATTTTCACCTTTCAGCGCTCCTTCCATTCATTCGTCTATAACTTTATCATTACTTATCGCAATGAAATGAACTATATCTTGTTTTTTCCGCCACCAATTAGGCTTTCTTTAGGTGGGACATTATGCCAAGAATTAGTTTTTTCTAAATGTGTTTTAATGGGAAAATAGGAAAAATGTGGGGAAAAAAAAAATTATTTTTCAGTTTTCGGCCATTATAGTTTTTAAATAATGCATGCTACTGTAATTAAAACCCATGAAATTTATGTGCCCTTTTGTCCCGGTTATAAAACCGTTTAAATTATGTCCCTATCACAATGTTTGGCGCCAATATTTCATTTGGAAATAAAGGTGCATTTTTTTCAGTTTTGCGTCCATCCCTAATTACAAGCCCATAGTTTATAAAGTAACAGTGTTATACCCTCTTGACTTAAATATTTAAAAAGTTCAGTCCCTAAGGTAACTAATTATGTATTTTTTTAATTGTAAATTTTTGAATTTTTTTTTAATTACAAAAAAAAAAAAAAAATGGGGAGTGTGGGAGGTAATGAGTTAATTTTTTGTGTAAAAGTCATTTATTTGTATGTGAAAAATGTGTAGGGTGTAGTTTACTATTTGGCCACAAGATGGCCACAGTAACTTTTTGCTTTATTGCGACCTCCAAGCCTCCTTCCGGAAGCTTGGAGGAAGAATAAGGAGGCTGGACACGTGAGTTTCTTCTCACAATGATCGCGCTGCCCATAGGAGAGCAGCGGGTCATTGTGGGGCTTAGATCAACGAACGGGAATGGATTTTCCCGTTCATTGATCTCCGGGCGAGCGGGCGGCGGCGTGTTTACTAGCGGCGGGCGGCGTGTTTACGAGCGGGAGCGCGGACAGCGTCGGGAACGCGGAAAGTACGTGTTTCTCCGTCCCTGGTTTTTAAAGGATGGAAAAAGGGGCGGAGAAATACGTACGCGCGGGGGTAAAGTGGTTAATATTCACTGCACTGCCTGTAGTGATGGGAAGTTCAGCTCGATTCATTGAATCGATTCATTGGAAAGAGCCGGACTTCCTATCGCTACTGTTCAGAATCGAGTCATTGAAAAGAGCCGGACTTCCCATTACTAGGTTCAGTCCTGCTGCTCTGCCTCTGAATCGATTCTGAACAGTAGAGATAGGAAGTCCGGCTCTTTTCAATGAATCGATTCATTGAAAAGAGCCGGACTTCCCATCACTACTGCAGTGTTTACTTCCTGGAGCGGCTGCTGATTGGCTGGCGGGACCACGTGATGTAAAGTGTTCCGATCACGTGGTCCCCGCAAGGTATGAGACAAAAAAGGCGCACCAACAGCCGCACAGCGCGGCTCACTCTGGCGTCCACCTCCAACACCACCAGGCGTTGCTTTGGGAGTACGTTATGCGACCTTAACGTCCCCTAAAACGCAACGTCTTGGTGTGAAAGAGGCCTTAATGTTCTCAGTCAGCAAGGGAGCATCTGCAACAACTTGAGATATGACATGCTGCATCCCATAGCAATAACACGCTGGCTGACTGGCTACGAGTCTGTGACAAACAGACTATTTACACTCAGCCAGTCAGCCATCCTCCATTCCTCCTCAGTTAATATTTATTGGGAACGCCCCTTTCAAAAGGAAGGGCCAAAAAATACAAAGTCCTTTAACGGGTGATCCACCACACCCTGATTCAATACTTCTTTCTTAAAGAAAGGACTATGAAAAATTGTAGCACAAAATTGCAGTACAAAACTTGATACAACTTTATTGACAAAAATACAAAAATTTAAAAATTATAACATAACAGTATGGCCTGGTGCACACCGAGCGTTTTTTGAAGCATTTCGAAAACCGCTTCCGCCTGTGAAAATGCTTGGCTAATGTATTTCAATGGGATGGTGCACACCAGCGGTTTGAAGTTTTTAGCAAACCGCATACGTGGGTCCTGCAGCACTTTTGCGGTTTGCAGATGCGTTTCTGCCTCAATGTAAAGTATAGGAAAACCTCAAACCGCTCTGAAAAACTCTAGATCAGAGCGGTTTTCCAGGCGTTTTTGTTACAGTAGCTGTTCAGTAACAGCTTTTACTGTAACAGTATTTGTAATCTGCTACACAAAAAGGCTCCAAAAACCGCTAGGCATGTTTAGAAAACCTCTCTAAACATGTCTAGAATTGCTCTGAAATCTGCTCCAAAAACCTCTACCATTTTGCGGATCTGCTAGAGGTTTTGGTGTGCACTGGGCCTTTAACAGCACTCCCTATTAGCTGCATGGCTATACTTTACTGCCGGCCAAAGGGATCATGTTAATTGAATCTGGTTGGTACAGATGCCATTTTTTCCTTCCGTGCTCTGGTTCTTGCTGCTGCTGACTGGACCCTATTGAACTATTCGTGTAAATTTCGGCCTGTTTAAGGGCACACCGTAGCCCGAAACAAACATGTGTTGTTGCCTGAATAAATTATGCCTGAATTATTTATCACGTCAAGCCAGATCATAGCATTAGTCTCATGACAGTCCTTTTTTGTTGTTCATGGAGATTACTCTCACGGATGAATAAGATTTTTATGGATATACCAATTTTTGAATTTTTGTATTTGTGTCAGTAAAGTTGTATCAAGTTTTGTACTGCAAGTTTGTGCTACAATTTTTCCATAGTCTTTTTTTTAACCTCTTGAGGACTGCAGGGCTAAACCCCTATAGTGACCAGGCCATTTTTAGTAAAATTGGCCACTGCAGCTTTAAGGCCAAGCTGCAGGGCCGCACAACACAGCACACAAGTGATCCCCCCCCTCTTTTTCTCCCCACCAACAGAGCTCTCTGTTGGTGGGGTCTGATCGCTCCCCCCATGTTTATTTTTTTTTTTAAATAAACATTATTGTTTGTGTTTTGTTAGTTTTTTACCCTGTCTCTTTAAAACCCTTCCCTCCCTCCCTCCCCACAGCTGGCCAATTACGGCGATCGGCTGTCAAAGGCTTCTGCCTATGAGAGCCGATCGCTTTCTTGTCCCCCAGGGGGACAGCCGTGTCACATGGCTGTCCCCAGTGCAGCGCTGCTGCTGATCGCAGTGCTGCAGTGTAAATAGACGGCGATCATGCCGTCTATTAGTCTCCCGAGCGGCAATAGCCACTCGGAGACTGAAGAGGGGGCGGAGCTCCGCCCTCTGAGCATGAGATGTGCGCGCAGCGTGAGCGCGATCTCATGCAAATTACAGCCCCATGACTTTACGCCAATCGGCGTTAGGCGGTCCCGGGGCTGCCGCCACGCCCATCGGCGTGACACGGTCGGAAACAGGTTAAGAAAGACATACTCCATTCCTCCTCCTCAGGACAGCAGTGCCTCCTCCTCCCTTCTTCTGTGCAAATCAACTGCTGCTCTCCTGCCTCCCCCCTCCTCACTTACTGTCAGACTCCTCACACAGCACAATAAGCTGCTTTTCCCCAATGTTGACCTCATAACCTTGCTTTCTCTCCTCTCGCTTTTCCTCCTACTCTGAGTGCATGCCTGATGCAAGTTTTCCACTTTGCGTCATGAGAATACCGGCTTTGTTTCTAGAGCGAGTACAATAATACAGTTATGTTAGCTGCCTCCCCTTTACAAACCACGAAGCTAGATATAGCTCTAACAACTGTTATTATGGTCCTACTGTGAACTGCAGTGGGCACCTCCTACTTCTCCCCTCCCGTCTCCATAAGACAGAATGTCAAGGGAACTTCAGACAAAACTTAGTTAGATCAAAACTAAATTTAAACTTAGTGAAAATGGGCCTGGCCTTTTGGTTAAAGAGAACCCAAGGTGGACCTCCAGAGGCTTCTCATGCCATCCTCTGGAGACCTGCGCCACTACCAAGGACCCTCCTGGTCACATAGGCGCAGTACAGCCATACTTGAAGAGGAGCACAGTCGTAAGCTTGGAATCTGACAAAAGCTTGTCAGATTCTTCGCAGATCAGAGCAGAGACTCAAGTTTAATACACAGTTTAAATTAAACCCACCTCGGGTGATAATCTAGTGTGTACAGCAGCCCGTTACACATGCTGGATCATCTCACCCGAACATAACAACGCAATTGTTCTCTATCTCGCTCTGTCCACTCCATCATGTGCTTCACATCATCCCTTCACTGCCCTCCATAGTGACAGTGTGTACCTGGCGTGTGTACCTAGCCTAAGGTAGAACAGGACTAAGGCATTAGAAGCTAAATAAAACAAAAATAAAAACTAAGAAAATGCTGGGACCAAGGACGTAACTAGGGGGAGCAGCCCCTTGCAACTGCAGGGGGGCCCCGAGATGTGGGAGGGGGCTCAACTAGTATCCTTCCCTTTCTCTTATACTTCAGATCAGGTATTTTTTGTAGCAACACATTTTATGGGTGTGAAGATCCTGACGACCACACTTGTTTTATGAGCCTTGTAAGAAGGGCCCCCAGGCTGGCTGGAACACAGAGGAATTGCACAAAGCAAAGCTATGGTCTTCATCCTAAATACCTATGATGAAGATATTGGATTTTGTTTGCCCAGATGTTCTGAAAAATCCTATAGATTCATCATCTAAACTGTGATCATTAAAAAATAAATGCTCTTCATGATTCAATCAGGATGAATAGCTTTTAATTATAATTTATGATATAAAAAAATAATTAAACCGACACACACATGGATACACACAGGACACACAGAAAGACACACACACACACACACACAGACACACACTCACACTCACACACACACACACGGGACACACAGACACACACATGACACCAGGGACGGATCTAGGGGGGGGCAAGCAGGTCTCTTGCCCCAGGCGCAGTTTGCTGAATACTTAAAAAGGCGGCAAAATTTGGATGGGGAATGGCAGTTTAGGCGCCAAAACCTGACCTTGCCCCAGGCGCAACTTGGGGCAACTTGGTCTAGATCCGTCCCTGCATGACACACACAAAGACACACACACATTGGACACACACACAAAGACACACACACACAGACACACACACAAACACACACATAGGACACACACACACAGACCACACACAAAGGACACATTCAAAGACACACACACACACACACAAGGGGACACACACAATCATACACACACACACACACACAGAGCACACCCACACAGGACACACACACAGACCACAAACACACAGGACACACACAGAGGACACACACACACACAGGACATACACACAGGACACACACACGCACAGAGAGGACATACACATAGAGGGGACACACATACAGGACAAATACACATGGACACACATAAACACACAGGACACACAGACAGGACACACACACACAGGGGGGAGGGGGGTTACAGGACACACACACAGAGGTTACTTTGAAATGTCTTGTAAATACAGCAGTGGGCAATACAATACCCTCTGCATTCATGTAATATAGTTATGCAATATAATCTAATAACAAAGGAGCTTTAGGACCACATTTAATGTCCTTCTGGAAAAGCAATTGATTATCTATAATTATTAGGTGGTTATAGATTCATATCTTGGAATAATTTATATATCAGCTGCTGTCATGTCTCATCGGCTTCAGGATATCATGCTGGCAATCATTATGTTTTTGTGTTATTTTATTGTACTTGTGTCTATATTTTCTATAAGTACAGTAGAAAGTTATATTTACCCTGCTTACATCAGTAGCTAATGTTCTTCTTTTTTTCCTTTCACCTGTTATGATCTTTCTAATAATAAGGTAGTCTAGTTTACCTATAGAGAAATTTCAGCTGTGATAATTAGAAGATAATAGTTCCACTGGCTGCAGAAGTAGTTTTCCAGTATTATCACTCCATGCAGCTGAGCCTTGTTTAGCCTGTACATTTGTTGTGGAACAATCAGACCTGCTTACCGCCTACCTCCAATCTGAAAAGTTTATCATCTGACTGATCACGACATTCTCTCACACATCAGCCATAAATTTAGTATTGATAATCTGTATGACTTTTATTGCTGTGCCAAGGATTCGCTTGGATAGACTCACTTATTGCTGCTGTTAATTATTTTAAATGGCTTTCTGGTGTATAGTTTATATCACCCTATAGGTTCAGTAAGGGCAGACTTAACCTCCTTGGTGTTATGATTATACTATTTCCGGATTTTAGGTTCTAAAAGAGGCACAATTTTTTGCACGCTTTTAGACCCTAAAACCATAAAAAAATCAAACCGCTAGATAGATCTGTGGCAGGCCTTACACTTACTCACCTCCATGGGATCCAGGGCTGCAATTCTCCCTCCATCCTCCGGGTGGCGCTGTAACCCTGTAGTGAGATCATTGTCTGTTGTCATGACGACATGATCCAAAGCCTCTGAGGGCCAATAGCTGCTGGTGTCTGAATCCTGGGGGAGGTGAGTTGAAATGCCTGCTGTGCTTAAGTCTCTGCATAGAAGGAGATAGCAGTTACCCCAAGTCAGGCTCCTGAATACTTTTTTCCACCCTGACTCGGGGTTACCGCCCAGGGAGGTTAAGCCTTGCACTCATGTACACCAGGCAGTGTTCAATCCATAAGGCAACAGTATAGGGTCCAATACTGTACAGATGTGATGCTAGTCTCCAGGCTAGTCATGCATCTGTTACTATGGAGGAAGCATGAGGTACTGAACATGACGGAGTGGGCAGGGTGAGTGGGGGAACAATGTGCTTGAGGGTCTCTCTGGCACCAAATATTGCTACAGACCCACAATGCCTAAACTTTAGGTGTGGTCGGGGGCAGACCCTGCCTACTTTAATCTATCATGTGTATGTATTTTTATACTTTTTTCTCCCGTGGGCTAACTTTATAGTGCTTACCACTATTTCACGTACAGAGTCATTTCTGCCCATTTTGGTGCTCCAAGCTAGACGCCCTTTAACATCCCTAAATCTAAAACAATTACATCTTCATTAGCACAATAATATATTATGTTATGGTATTCAGGCCTCATTTTGCTATGCTAATTAGCAGTACTCATTTAGTTATTAAAATTACCATCCATCCCTTTCCTAGTGGAACTATTTTGTAAAAAGGGCCCGCAGAACACCATATTGCCGAATATGTGAGAACCACCCTGTGGAGGGACTGCCAGGCACCACCAGCAGTGAGTAAGGGGGTTGATGCGGTCAACCTCAGCAAAAACTTAATGGAACTATTAGTTGCGTTTTAAAATTCCATAAATCACAGTGGCGTAAGAAGAGCTCTATGATGTCCTCTTCTAAAAAATGTCACTCTGGACAGCTATTTGTTTTGTCTATGCCTAAAAGCAGCACTGGTGGGAGGTTCCCACACACCATTTACGGCAGAATGCCATCCTCACCCTTACTCAGTCATGTGTTGCAGTTCCCTGCTATTCCACACGCAGTCCCCTATTCCATGTGCAACCAACCTCTATCATTAGCAGCCCCTATCTTTCATCTGCAGCCCTATTAACACCCCCCTCCCCCGCCTCTCTTAGCAAAAGCAAAAACATCCCAATTTTTAGCCGTAGCTCTGCAAGTGCACAGATCCCCCTTTTTACATGTGCAATCCTTCCCCTCGCAGACACCCAATGTGGCCTCTGGCCAGAAGTCTAACTCTGAGGTGAGTTTCTGACTCTGAGTGAGTTTCACACTGCTGGCTTGCGTTGCTAGTGCAATGCAATTGAATGATTGCATTGCACCACAATGCTAAAAAAGGCCTTCGGGGTTTTCTGTGTTAATACGTAATCCCCATTCTGGCATCAGGCCAAGCAGGAAGTGAGGATCTCTAGCGCTCACTTCCTGTGGCCAAAAAGACAAATTGCACGGAAGTGTATTGACAAAATCACACATGTGCGACATGAATACTTGCGATAAGTACGGTGCCATAGACTTACATGACTTCTGGTCCGCCGCACGTCACCACACAAGCTAGCCCCCAACACCCTGTTTCCCTCGCGTCAGCTGGCAGCTAAAAACGTCACTCCTGCCGCATCGCACTGTCCCGGTATCAAAGGCCCCATAGACTTTCTTTGCTGAACATTACTGTGCGGTAATGCAATGAAAATGCCCCAGTGTGAAAGTGGCCTCAACGCCAGCTCAGCTCATTAGCAACGCTTCAATACACTTTAGAAAATGGGAATCTGAGACAAGTTCCTGTGGCTTTATACATGATATATATATATATATATA